>NC_092413.1:16253987-16417335 GCF_040894005.1 Engystomops pustulosus | reverse complement strand
CAAGAATATAACTACTATAATACTGCCCCCTATGTACAAGAATATAACTACTATAATACTGCCCCCTATGTACAAGAATATAACTTCTATAATACTGCCCCCTATGTACAGGAATATAACTACTATAATACTGCCCCCTATGTACAAGAATATAACTACTATAATACTGCCCCCTATGTACAAGAATATAACTACTATAATACTGCTCCCTATGTACAAGAATATAACTACTATAATACTGCCCCCTATGTACAGGAATATAACTACTATAATACTGCTCCCTATGTACAAGAATATAACTACTATAATACTGCCCCCTATGTACAAGAATATAACTACTATAATACTGCCCCCTATGTACAAGAATATAACTACTATAATAATGCCCCCTATGTACAAGAATATAACTACTATAATACTGCCCCCTATGTACAGGAATATAACTACTATAATACCGCCCCCTATGTACAAGAATATAACTACTATAATACTGCCCCTATGTACAAGAATATAACTACTATAATACTGCCCCCTATGTACAGGAATATAACTACTATAATACTGCCCCCTATGTACAGGAATATAACTACTATAATACTGCCCCCTATGTACAAGAATATAACTACTATAATACTGCTCCCTATGTACAAGAATATAACTACTATAATACTGCTCCCTATGTACAAGAATATAACTACTATAATACTGCCCCCTATGTACAAGAATATAACTACTATAATACTGCCCCCTATGTACAAGAATATAACTACTATAATAATGCCCCCTATGTACAAGAATATAACTACTATAATACTGCCCCCTATGTACAAGAATATAACTACTATAATACTGCCCCCTATGTACAAGAATATAACTTCTATAATACTGCCCCCTATGTACAGGAATATAACTACTATAATACTGCCCCCTATGTACAAGAATATAACTACTATAATACTGCCCCCCTATGTACAGGAATATAACTACTATAATACCGCCCCCTATGTACAAGAATATAACTACTATAATACTGCCCCTATGTACAAGAATATAACTACTATAATACTGCCCCCTATGTACAGGAATATAAATTGACTCCCCAAGCATACTGCATCTATTTCCAGGTTGTGGAGACGGGTGTTATCTCCTGGGTTAGTAGATCTCGGAGCACAATTTACTTTTATTGAGTGTCCTATGACTGTAATCCAGCTAGATAATTAACCATATATATGATGTATTCCGAGGCCTCGTCTTATCTAATAGCAATAAAGACAAATCAATAGAATTTGTTCCGCACAGTAATAAAATCTCAGATTCGCTTCTTCCATTGATAACCCCACTGCGCTCCACAAGTGATCAGACAAGTCCCGGACATTAATTACTAATAGATTTTCCTACTCTTCCGCCGTCCATCGCACAGTCATCAATGTAAGATTTTATTTGGGAATATCTTCACATGTTCCGTTGCTTATTATTCCCAAAGGAAACTATGAAAGGAAAGTTTCCATTTCTCTGTGACTATCTATATAAAGAGGCCGCACTATCCACATCACACGAGTGACTAGAGAAGATACAAACTAATATTGACTGCTCACTTATTAGCTGCGCTGTGTAGACTGGGACAGATTGAGCAGAGGATGAAGGATCTTGTGACACACATTTGATTCTTCCATGCAATTGGTTTATTTTTAACCTCTTAAAGAGAACCCAACCAAGTAAATATTTTATAAAAACTATGATTAAAAAACATTGCCCTTATCCGGAAATGGTTCCTTTCCATGGCTGCAATGTTAAAAAAAATCTGTGTGTAAATTTACATGCAACTGATGTGAGTCCAATGATAATCGTGGGGTCCCCTGCATATTAAATGTTACGTGCATTGCCCTCTATGAGCCCTCCTCATACCTGCTTCACAACTATGTGCTGTAATTGTTTGGGAAGGGGTTAAGATATCTATTTAAATAATATTTTCTATGTATAGTATGTTTCAGCTTTGCTGTGTAGACTGAGACAAGTTCAGCAGTGGGTGAAGATATTGGGGCTCATTTACTAAGGGTCCAAACACCGCACTTTCGTCGGGTTTCCCGAATATTTCCATTTTGCACCCAATTTCCCCGGGATTTTGGCGCACGCAATCGGATTTTGGCGCATCTACGCCGGCTTTCAGAAATAGGGCGGCGTGGCCATCGGACAACCCGATGGATTCGGACAAACCACAGAATTTGAAAAAGGATTTGTGTCGCAAGTAGCACCAGGAAGAAGCAGGTGAACTCCGCCGGACCTCGGCGCAGCAGCGACACATGCAGGAACTCCGACGCACGATGTTAGTGAATCACGCCAGACCCAACAGGACCGGGCAAGTAAATCCGCCCCATAATGATGGATATCCTACTCTATCTAAAGACTTTTGTAGAACTTAGGACACCTCCTCAAGATAAGATTAATGGGTTCCCACTGCTGGACGTGTCCACTTGGACAATAAGATTAAAAGTGGCTAAAATTAAGTTTTGCGTTTTGGTACCAAAACATGTTCTTCTAAAAGACCGACTAAAAAAACATCTCAATGTCAACTAGCTGCCTCTAAAGCCATCATGGTAATGTTGTCAGGGATATAATTTTATGATTATCAATACATTAGTGCTCCCATCTACCTCTCAAACCAACACTTCAGACTTCCAGCTGAAGGTACACAATAGAGTAAATTGTATTGATCCCAAAAATGATGGTGACATTAAAAAAATAATAAATAGGGACGTCCCGTGACTTTTAGGGACTACCTACCATGGTAATATAGACTGGTTCCTCTACCAAGTTGTTAACAGTAAATTGGAAACCTGATGTTCTACCGGTGTATCCAAATCTGAGGAGCCACAGACTCAACCAGGAGCACATTTTGGGACTCTTGAGGTCCCTGATGACCATTCTGTCTGGCTGAGAAGTGGATATGAAGGATTGATATCTGATGAAGTTTGAGAGGGCGTGACCTTCAAAAGGAGTCCAAAAATTTCAGGTCTCCAGGTAGAAGGCCATTTTCAAAATCTTTGTCATGTAGAAGCTTCTACAATGCCTAGAAGGACCATTACCTGGCCTGAGTGAACATCTACTAAAAGTACTCCCTCTTACCATGTGCCATCTACTAGAGTTTTTGGACTCCTGTGGGCCCCAAAAAACACGAGGAACCGGATGATTCTAAATATCTCTGCACCCTTACAGCTACACCCTGATAATCCAAGGACATAAATCATTACAATTACCTTGTCCAGGGCATATGTTGGGTGTGGGCCCACAGAACATGATAATGCTGACCGTGTATATAAATTTTTGGAAATACTCGCTGTTTACATATCTCCCGCAGAAAGAAAAACACACGTGATTTATTAGAAAACCATGTCCTGCATCTGTAATAACAGGTGAGTCACCGTGGCGTGATTCTGTATGTTTTACTTCAAATCTCTACGGAAATTTGAGCTCGAGAATCTCTTACCCGCTTGTTACGGTCAACGTGTCACATCAGTCAATCGCCATGGGTCGAGATGGAAAATCAAGTCTCTTCCAGTAATTCATGACGTTGAGAATGTTTTTTTTTTTTAAAAAGATGAAGTTCGTGTTTTCTCACGGGGCAAGGGAAATATTTTGAAGTTCTAAGAATTTTTGGAAATGGACACTGTATTTTCGGCACTCCCTTTGCTGGCGGGAGTTATAGGGGAAAATAAAAATGGGAATTCAGCTCTTGAGAACCCAACTAATGAAAAAAATACATAGGGAACTGGTGGAGGGTCTTCAAAATATTTTACTAATAAAATATAGAGCAATGGGAGCATTCACCAGTCTCCCAATACCAAAACTAGAGTTAAAAATTTAATATAATTAAGAGCAATTATCGTACAAGGCAATATTTGTTTTAAAATTTTACAAGCTTCATGTGAAGGCCCCTTGAAACCCCAGTCGTGATAAACCTACTACAGTTTCTGGAAAACTTAAGCTTAGACTAGTTTCTTTAAGATGTAAATCCATTGGTTCGTACATTTGACATGAATCTGGAACCAAAGCCTGAGCTTAGGGAGACGTGATTTTACAAATTCGTAAAAATTTACAAAACTAGAGCTTTTAGTGAAAATCCTGTGTCTTAGAGGACTAATAGGGACTAAACACCAATTTCTTGGACAATCGGAGCATCATCAGTTTGGACCAAATAGATTCGGAACTAAACTGAATCTTTTGAAAAATTTGGCAACGCTTCAGCAAAGAGAATCTTGGATGATTCACTCATTTCTAGTTGGAAGAGTAATTTTTTTTAGTAACCCTAAATATTGGCACAGTTTTGTCCAGGAAACCTAATCTATCTGTGGACCAGAATTACTTTCCCAAATTTATCTCTTGATCTCTTGATGTACTACTACTTCGACCCTTAGGATATGGTCATACGTAATGTTAGAACTGCATTTGCCGAGACCCACCCCCGCACGCTAGCGTTTATATATGCAGCGCTGGCGGTACATGTGACCACACCCTTAGCAAACAAGTATTTAATCTCCCTGCAGCGCCACGACAGGAGAGATAAAATATTACACGGTTCTAACAAATGACAGCTAAAAGTTTTGGCCATGTTGGTTGTCTCTTGTTGGCCATGTTGGTTGTCTTTTGTTGGCCATGTTGGTTGTCTCTTGTTGGCCATGTTGGTTGTCTCTTGTTGGCCATGTTGGTTGTCTCTTGTTGGCCATGTTGGTTGTCTCTTGTTGGCCATGTTGGTTGTCTCTTGTTGGCCATGTTGGTTGTCTCTTGTTGGCCTTGTTGGTTGTCTCTTGTTGGTCATGTTGGTTGTCTCTTGTTGGCCATGTTGGTTGTCTCTTGTTGGCCATGTTGGTTGTCTCTTGTTGGCCTTGTTGGTTGTCTCTTGTTGGCCATGTTGGTTGTCTCTTGTTGGCCATGTTGGTTGTCTCTTGTTGGCCATGTTGGTTGTCTCTTGTTGGTCATGTTGGTTGTCTCTTGTTGGCCATGTTGGTTGTCTCTTGTTGGTTGTCTCTTGTTGGCCATGTTGGTTGTCTCTTGTTGGCCATGTTGGTTGTCTCTTGTTGGCCATGTTGGTTGTCTCTTGTTGGCCATGTTGAGTCGTGATGTCATCGTTCCTGCTTCTGACACTGATTGGCTGCAGGGATCACCTGATCACCTACAATAACCACCAATGCAAAGGTGGAGCAGGAACATATCAATGTTTTTCTTTGGGCCGGCCTATTTAAGTCCTGTACATGTTTAGACATTTAAACTTGGTCTCATACATGGGTCAGGTAATCATAAAAACAGGACTGTTGGAAGGTGTAAATAATTTTCTTAGAAATTAAGGATTTCTGAGGTTTGAGAAGTCACAAAAGTAACAACCAACACAACCACATTTTCATGATTTTCTTATAAAAATACTAATATCTCCGTAAGAAAAACAAAAATTGGAAAAGCCTTACGAAACGATAACCGGCTCTTCATTTGAAGAGGGAAAGTTAAGTCCAGATGCATAAGAGATGAGACGAGGTCATAGTCGCGGTTCTGAAGGATCCAGATACTCGGTTCCTTGATGACTCCTTGTAGACTCACAATGTAATTATTCTGTAATTCCATTAGTTTACACATGTTTGTCATTTCCTATTCATTGCAGGACGTAGGGATTTTGTGTACACAGCAGCCATAATACAATGAAAGGAAGTCATTAAATGTCATTTATGCAAATTAGGTTTATATTACACAGGCCATGAAATAGCTAGGAAGATAGATATGTGATAGATAGATATGACATAGATAGATATGAGATGGATAGATAGATATGAGATGGATAGATAGATAGATAGATATGAGATGGATAGATATGAGGATAGGTAGGTAGGTAGATAGATAGATAGATAGATATGAGATAGATACTGTAGATAGATTGTGGTGAGCATCTTTCCTTAACTCTTGGGGGGTACATTTGCTTGTGGTTTGGTTTTAGTAGCTTTTTTGGGGGGGACATTTTTTGGTATGTTGCCAACATTTCACTTTTTCTGCACTTTTTACATGTTGCCCTTTTTAATGGCACCTCGTTTGCTTTCTGTGTACCACATATATTCTCTAGGAACAGATGGGTTCTCTGTATTTAATATTTGCATTTTTTCTGCTATCTTTGGGCGCTAAAACAGGTGGACAACACATGACGAGTATGCTCGTCCTAACTAGCAAGTCATGGACTTAGGATGATGTAATGAGGACTCAGGGAGGACAGTTAGCCCTAAACTGAGGCCCCCAAATTATCACCTGCCTGCTTGCCTCTGTGTATCATGGTTAGAGGTCCAGGTCACAACGAAGATAGTAATTACAGCACTAAATCAAAAATCAAAAGGGATCGTCAAAAATACGAAAGCCATGATCAGAAAAACAGAAATGTCATAATAGCAAACTGGAATCTAGCTAGAAATATATCCAATGGTATCTGTGAACTGAATACAGCAGCAAAAAAGGCGCATGCATGCGACCACAACACTGCATCGAACACCTAAAGACAAATAAGATGGGGGGAAAAGTATCAACTACATTTTGTGGTTGGGGGATAATAATAAAACATGGGGCAGCGCTTTATACACTCTGAGTATGGAAAGTGGCATAGGGTGCACCCCCTGAAATTGATCCACTAGGCACATGCCCGTTTTCCATGTCTAGCTACGCCCCCTGCCATGCTAATATGGCATCCAATGTACCAGGCCCCCTCTAGTGTAAGACATTTCAGGCCTATGATGATGTATTATGTTGCATATCTTCATAGACTAAGTATTATATTAAAGTTTGGTACCACTCATGTCCTGCGCGCAGTGTCCTCTCCATGTAGTGAAGCTCTGGCCACATCCTGAAAGATCTCTTTCGCGGATCTAGTGCTGGAGTGATGAGCGCTTCAGATATTTCTCCGTGTTCATTGTCATTCATGAGTTTGTAATGGAGCGATAATAAGATGATCGGGTCAGAACGAGTTCTCGCGTCTTTTATACTCCGCGCGAGTGATACACTGCGAATCGGGAACGTTTCCTGAGGGCTTTGGTGCTGGAGAGGATTGTGCAACCTGAGATCACATCTCCATTAATTTGTTCAGAGCTTCCTGTAGAGATGCTCTCTTAAAGGGAATTTTTTCTATACTATCCCCCAAGTGGCTAACACTTCGGAATAGAGAAATATAAACTAGAAAACTAACTTTTATTATATGCAAATACTTTCTGCAATATTCACTGGAGGTTGCTGTAATTCGCCACCATAAACAGATCTGCAATATCTCTTGTGGTACGTATTGACACAGAAAGTTGCAACAACCGGCTTCCAAAATTATGGAAATGAGCCTAAGGGCTCTCGGCTCAATTAAAACCTTTGGATCCCAGAGCCCCTAAAGCTCATTTGCATAATTTAAAAGTCTTTTTTTTGTAAAAAGAAAAACAAGGGCATAAGAAGCTAAAAGAAGTGAGGATCGGCGCACACGAGTATGTCAGTGTGCTTGATTTACAATTCTTCATCCTGGTGGTAGATTTCCTTTAAAGTTAACTTTTGACTCTGTAGACCAGACCTGGGCAGTGGATGGCCCATGGGTCATATCCGAGTGAGCTCCCCTACGTGACCGACCACCCTTGCACCTGAATGCTGAGGCACCACAGGTACGCGACCGGGAGAGTCGGTCCGCACATGTCACTGCTCCCAGCGCCGGCAGCGTAATAACGTTACTGCTTCGCCACTGCTGACCATTTTACTAAAGGACCAGAACACCGGAGAGCCACCGGAGAGCAGAAAGGGGAGCACTGTTATTTTTGTTTTTCATAAAACCTGCACTAGCATCAAAAGGAGAGGATGAAATGGGGGACAAAAAAGAGAGGACATGAGGGGCATCATAAAAGGAGAGAGGAGGCACTATATATGGGTGCCTAATGAGCATTATATATTGGGTTGTAATGGGAGATGGGGCATGATGAATGGGGAATAATGAGAGGTGGGGGCATAATGAGAGGGGACATTATGAATGGAGGTGTAATGAGAGATGGGGCATAACGAGAGGGGGCATTAGGGATGGGATTGTAATGAGAGACGGGGCATAATGAAAGGGGACATTATAAATGGAGGTGTAATGAGAGATGGGGCATAATGAGATGGGACATTATGAATGGAGGTGTAATGAGAGATGGGGCATAATGAGAGGGGGCATTAGGGATGGGATTGTAATGAGAGATGGGGCATAATGAGAGGGGACATTATGAATGTTGGTGCAATGAGAGAAGGGAGCATTATGAAGGGGGGCATAATCAAAGGGGACATTAGGTATTGGGTAGAACCGAGTTGAGTATATTCATCTTGCCCTCTAAAACCATTCCAATTTCTCATGTCGGCCAATGGGATAATAAGTGCCCACCAAATGGGCAATGCCCTGTAGTCTAAACAGCCTGGACTCCAGACTGATACATTGTAGCAACTTGAGTGATCTGTGTAGCTACTACTGCAGAGCATTGTCTAGACTGGATACAATTGTCTTCCATGCTTAGGGCAGGACTCGCTATATACACGGCTTGCTGGCAATGAGTAGAGATAAATGGACCCTACATGACATCATCCCATCCACCCGTTTCAGTTTTCATGCAGCATCTGCCAATAAGATCGTCTTCTGCTTCTCTCGTGTTTACAATATCCACATCTTGAGAATAAACGTCTTCTCCTGCAGCTGCAGCCATTGACCTTGTGTCCTCTGATGTGACGGGAACCCAAACAAGCTGTCACAACGTTTTGGATATGGTCCCCTCATACATTTTATAGACGGTTGTTCCCTCGTAGCGTATATAAATCTATTACCGACGCTCTTCATGCCTATTACTTTGTGCCGGATCGGAGAAAATCCTGTGATTCTTGTTGATTTTCCAAGATAAGATTCAAAAAGATTCAAAATGCTAAAAATTCCCATTATTATTTTGTCATTTTCCAGGTTTTGGGAACATCTCACCAAGAACAAAAGGTGGAAAAATCTTTTGCATTATTTATGCTCTTCTTGGAATTCCTCTGTTTGGCTTCTTATTGGCTGGTGTGGGAGACCAACTTGGGACCATATTCGGCAAAGGGATAGCCCGGGTGGAGGACATTTTTGTAGTAAGTATAGAGTTTGTTTTATTAATCAAATCTGATGACACCCAACTCCATCAACTCCAACTCTATGGATTTTATAGCTGCCACTGATTCTTATGTAGCAGAATTTTTTTCATTAGACCCCACAATGTCATTATTTTAGGGTGTCTAATGTCAAGTGAAAAGTCAAATACACTAATGAGCGAAAGGGTAATAATAACCTTTTGAACTTTTGACTTTAAAGAGAACCTGTCACCTGAACTGCTAGCCCCCTTAGGTAGAGTATGAAGAGTCCTTTCTGGTATTCCCACTTTTGTGAGAAGTCTCACCCGTTTACCTATAAAAAATATTTCCCAAATTTAGGCAAATATGACTCTTCTCATCCCATTTTCACATTAGATAAGTCAAATTTAGTGGTTGCAAGGACAAAAGTTGCAACTTAATCCTCCCTTATAAGCTATAGTTCCCTCCTAGTGCCCCCCTATCCTCCTCTGTGTTTCCCCCAGCTCCCTCATATTGTTCCTCCCCGCAGGCTCCCTCCATACTATGCCCCCAGCAACTCCCCTCCATACTGTGCCCCAGAGCAACTCTCCTCCATACTGTGCCCCCCAGCAGGTTCCCTTTATACTGTGCACCCAGTCCAGCAGCTCCTTGTCATACTGTGCCCCCCAGCAGCAGTTCCCCTTTATACTGTGCCTCCCAGCACATACTGTGTCCCCCCAGAAGGTTCCCTTCACACTGTGCCCTACAGCAGCTCCTCCTTCTTACTGTGCCCCCCAGCACCCGTCAGATGACACTGTACTGCAGCCTGTGGTTGGGGGACATGTAGGAGGGAGGTAGCAGCTTTATCCCGCACATCCCCTGTGGATTCCGCCTCCTTGTTCCAATGAGTAATCCTTGTTGGGACCAGGAGACAGGACTCGGAGGAGAACTACTGGATGAACCGGGACAAATGTCCAACTGTCCGGGACAGCTGGATAGCCCTGAAAAACAGAGACTGTCCTGACGAATTTGGGACAGTTGGGGGCTATATGGGCTAAATAGTTGGAAGACAAATTTATTTAAGAGACAAAAGGATTGCCTATAAAATTATTAATAATTTGGATCACATTCAAAGCTAGTGGATGGTGACATATGAAAGTCAAATGTTCAAAACATTGTTACCCTTTTGCTTGTCAGTGTAGTTTCGCTCCTATGTGCACCTACCGGCCCATCAGAGCTGTTCAGTCTTCCTCCTTTTATAGATATCTCAGTCCCAGCTGTAGAACTTCTCCCGTGCTGCCCCTTTTCCCTGGAAATCACTACCTAAAAAGCTTAGATTTACTTCTAATATTCCCAGTGCCTTGAAGCGAATTTCTTCAAGGAGGCCATGTCCTTAGATAAGTAGCACCTGACCCGATCACACATTTGCACTCCCTGTAACCTCGTTGTGCACTTTATATCCACCTTGGCTCAGCAGCTTTATTTATATTCCAGTTGCGAATACAAAGAGCTGCTCCCTTGGATACATTTGGCACCGTGTCCGTACAGAATTGTATCACTGCTCCCATTTCATTTAGATTGTCAGCTCTTCTGGGCAGGGATTCCTTTCTTTCTGTCTCGATGTTTAGTTGTCGTTTTGCTTGTTTGTGGCTTTCCCTATTGTACTGCGCTACAGAATATGTTGGTGCTATATACATATATATAAAGTCTATTCTAATTTTTATTATTTTTATCTTTCTCGCTTACTCACTGGAAGAAAAAAAAGGTGGGCAATAATCCGAGAGCTCCTGGCGGGAATTTTATTATTGAAAAATACTCACATCTCCTCATTCCAGCATCCTCGGCACTGGCTCAAGACATGGGCGCAGATTTATTGTGTTGATTTCTCACCTAAAAACTGTCTAAAATGCCTTGAGGCACTTGTAGCAGGGGTTATAGACAGTTTTCCAGCTAGTAGATAATTGGGCGTGGTCTAATAAAGGGGGTGTGGTCTAAAGGTAAAGGAGGCGTGTGCCAAAAATCTACAAATAAGGTAGGATTTTAGCCAATTTTTTGGGCGTAGACTAACACAAGTAATAGAAGGTGAAAAATACCACTAGAAAGTCTTATCCTATATCAGATTTATCATCCAACTCAACCCTGGTGTAGTATAAGACTGAATTTGTACTAAATTTTATAACTTTTAGACACTTTTGATAAATCTGCTCCATTGTGTACAGCAGTGCCCAAGTGTGAGGACGAGGAGAGGTGCGTATATCTGCGTCTGTCTCGGGTCTAAATTATGGGTTGAGCCGGTCTGGGGTCTGTATACATTGAGGCTACTGACGGGGGTCTTCATGGTGCTTCAGATATAGGGGCTTCAGTCCGGCCTGGGGTTTCTATATGATCTATGAATGTATTTATTTAGAGATCTTCTATTATATGTGTTTAGGGTTTGGTCTACAGCTTCTATATATTTGGGTATCTGGGCGTCTTTATATTGCTGTGTGGTCTCTGTTAATCTAAGGGGGTCTTGAGTGGTTTACATTAATTTAAAGGGAACCCGTCATCAGCAATTGGCCAAATAAACCACTACCAGAATATTGTCAAGCAGGGTAACACCTTCTAGTTTTTGTTTCTTTCATGGTCCAGGGTGGTGGAATCATCCAGAAAATCAACTTTGAAGTGAGATGTAAATTGGTTTTATAAAGTCAAGGAGGCGGAGAGTTTAACAGTGAAGTCAAGATAGGGAGCTCTGAACACCTTCTTCTCTGTGATTGACATTGTGCATCGGACTTCAGGAGATCTGGTTGGTGATGTCTCTGAATGCAGGACCATTAATTACAGTGGAGTGGGCTTTCTGAGTAAGAGAGAGCTTGACTTCAGTGTTAAAATCTCCGCCTCCTTGACTTTATACAATCAAACTTACTTCAAAGTTGATTTTCTGGATGATGCCACCACACTGGGTCAGGGAAGAAACATGATCTGGAAGGTATTCAGCTGCTTGGCAACATGCTGGTAGTGGTTTATTGGCCCAAATTCTGCTGACAGGTTCTGCTGTTGTGGTTTCCTACCCAGGAGTCTGATTTTTGTACAATTTTTCACTCCAAGAGCAAAAATAATTGGTTCCTGTATAAATGTGTAGGGCATAAATTTTAAAATTTTACACGATTTCCAAAGTGCCTCATTTCAGTATCTGCAATGTTTGGTTTTTGTATTTTTGTGACAACCGACATTGGATGCAGCTTGGAAATGATCGTAATTGACCTTAAAGCGATTGTCCTTTAAAATAAAATTACATAGAAATGTAAAAATGTCCTTATTCATAGAAGGATCTCCTTCTTCTTCATTCACAATGTTACCCGCTCTCCACCTTCTGGTCCAACGATGATGTTCCCATGTAAGGGATTGACTATGGCGGGCCACCGGGTCATTGCAGATTGGAGATTGTGAACACTTCTGAGGATAGTTTGTTCCTGTTATGTAAAATTGCATTATGTCTGTGGCTCCTTCGGTGGTAACAGTCTTGTTATATTTGTCTTTGCAGAAGTGGAATGTAAGTCAGACAAAAATCCGCATCATCTCAACCTTCATCTTCATCTTGTTCGGATGTGTACTGTTTGTTGCCATACCGGCTATCATATTCCAGCACATCGAGAATTGGCACACTCTAGACGCCTTCTACTTCGTGGTCATCACTCTCACCACAATTGGATTCGGAGATTATGTGGCCGGTAAGTTGGTGATATCAAGTCAAACCATCTTGAGGAGCCAACTTTATCCTTCGCATTAGTCCTTATCTTCTACAATACAACCTTCTGTTATACGATATGAAGCAAGGATTGGTATTTTTGGCCAATCTAAATAGACATTAGTCAACCAAGACTAGACTATGTTTCCTGTATAATTTAGATGTATGTTACAAGCTAATAATGATTAGGCCACAGTGCCCAAGTCTTAAACTGGCCATGCACATAGGTGGAACGTCTTTATGGAGGCCTCCAATTTCATTGACTATTTCATGTCTATAGAGCAGTGATGGCGAACCTTTTGGAGACAGAGTGCCCAAGCTGCAACTAAAACCCACTTATATGTCACAAAGTGCCAACATGACAATAAGCAGTAACTTATTACTGGTATCCTGAGTTCATCAATACAATAGAAAGATGATGGAGAAATTTGGATTGTAGCTTCCCTACAGGGTCCCCTGAAGAGGAAGAATCAGGGGACCCAGAGCAGGAGCTCCAATGACAATCCATCTCTATCTGCACCTTCTGTGTCCTCCTGTAGTCCTGGCAGCCCAGGATGCCGCTTGTATTGGACCACAGGAGAAAGCTTTGAGTTGGATCTGGCAATCTCTATGTTGGTTTAAAGGCCTTGGTGCCCACAGAAAGGGCTCTGAGTGCCACCTCTGGCACTCGTGCCATAGGTTCGCCACCACTGCTCCATAATTGTGGATGTCATGGAAAAGAATCCACAGGAGGTTGGATTCCGACCAACTATCTTCTTTTATATATTGGGGGATAGGCTCCCATCAATTTTTGGCAGCAGATTTTCTACCTTTTTCCATTCAGAACAGATATATGAAGATGAACTTGTTCTTGTATAACATGGTCAATAGTGGTAGCTCCGGGCTAAGGGAGCGGTTGTTCAAATGTTTTCTCAATAAACCAGACTTAACTATTGGTTGAAAATGGAAGATCGATCTAGAAGATAGTTCACTGATGTGGAAGAGCAGTGACCATAAACACAAGTTGTTTTGGTATTGGACTTGGTTACCTTGCGGAACCAAGAAAAAAAATTGTTCTGAGGACCTGTTCTCTAGGAACATCATCATCATCTGGCATCTGATGGCAAGTATTGTTGAGTATTGTCTGGTACAGTTGTCTAGTCTACTGCTGTGGGGCCCCCTTGTTACTGCAATGTCTTGGCCAACTGAGGATCCTCTAGTTTTGTGATCCATCAGTCCATCTGACAGATTCTGAATACGTTTTATTCATCACATTTGCCTTCCGTCTTCTCACCTGGTTATCCAATGCTCTTCTAGGTGGCTCAGATATCGAGTATCTCGATTTCTACAAACCGGTGGTGTGGTTTTGGATCTTGGTGGGCCTTGCCTACTTTGCTGCTGTGCTGAGTATGATCGGTGACTGGCTTAGGGTGCTGTCAAAGAAGACTAAGGAAGAGGTAAGTAGCACTTGTTGTCTCAATCAACCCTTCAGCTGACCTAATATTAGATTACTGTAGGTCTAAATCATAGGATTTGTCAGGAAGGGACCACCATCCAATGGGCAAAGAGGATGGTTTTGACTGTTGATGATCAATGTTATACAAAATAGTCAAATTTCAACCTGCCCAATTCTTATGTTCTCAGGGGACGTAAGCTGGAGGTATCTGACACATAGCTGGAGGACTCCGGTCCCCTACCCAGAACACACATCAAGCATGCATGTGTGTGTGTGGGGGAGTTGGGAGGAATAGCTGTCCTACAAGGGAGTGTTTGTCCATTTTTAATTATCTTTTATGGTTCTTTGCACATGGTATTAGGGATGTGTCCGCTTTTCTGCTTCCTATTGTTGTCTCCATCTGTGTATGAGAAGACATGACCCTGAAATATCATATGAATTTCATTGTTAAGATTCTAGATGACTTTTATCTTTTAAATTGGATCAAGGACCCACATAGATATGACTATTATGTATTGTAAATGTAATATAAGGTTTCTGTGCTCAAGGACTGGCCATTAAAACGCCTCCCCGGTGACTGATGCGATGGAGTATAATGGCCGCTTATGATTCTGTAACAAACTCAACATCTGTAAGAAGAGAATCCCGGGATTGTTACAAATGGCCAATCCCTTTATTTGTGAGGGGGTATGTAGATGTTTTTCTCCACATTGTTCAAGGCAGCGCATGCATCAGCTGAGCATGCATGTGTATGGGGGAATCTGACTATATTGTTATGTGTCTGGCTCTCAGTGGCATAACTAGGAGGGGCTGGGCCCCATGAAAAACTTCTGCATGGGACCCCCCTTCCCCTTGGGGCGAATTTACACACGTAGCACGGCAGGCACAAATCAGCGCACGCCCCCGTCCCTCTCCTTAGCGATGTATTCTCCTTAGCCATATTACAGGAAAAGACAGGACATGGCTTATCTCTTCCCCGGTACGGAACGGTACGGTGCCACACGTGTGCTGCACCATACCGCTCTGTACCCTGCCGTGCTCCCATTGCCGGACGATGGGGGGCGTATATACTGGAACCTTGGAGTGCTGCCTTTTTTCCAATTATATATTGCTGTGGACCTGCTGCCCGGCCCAAATAGGCCTGCACCCGCCTTTTTCACAATTGTATGTGCAGCTTTGGACTTTTTACAAGTAGATAGATAGATATGAGATAGATAAGTAGATATGCAACATCCCCTACCGGGGCCTTGCCTTTTCTTGGGGCCTGGAGGTAGCCGGGGCACAGAATACCGGAGTGGCTGGCGGTTGCGGCCTAGGCACGCTATTGTCACGGTGCTTGGTAGGGGGACCGGAGGGCTGTCCTACAGCCTGGCAGGTCTCCAGCAGGTGGTGTATGCAAGAAATGATGAGGGAGAGGCTGTGATACTGGTTCTCCCTGGGGCAGCCCTTGATGGTGATACAGCCGTTGCAGGGACCAGACAGAGGCAACGTTGTACAAAAATAACTTACAGTTCTTTATTTGAACCAACAGCAACAGCAGCAGGCAACGTACCCAAAGGAGTCTGTACAAAGGCAGTACTGGAGTGATCTTGGAGAAGGAACCTCAGGAGTTTGTTCACCAGCCTGGATGCAGGGGCAGGCTGGGATGTAGCTGTGTCCAATGCTGGAAGCTGCAGCTTAGTCCTGTTTGTCCTGTGTCAGCAAAGCTGGGCCTGAAGAGAGCTCCCTCCTCCCCTGACCAAGGGTTTAGTTAATCCCTGGTCAGGTGATCTCCTTCTCCAATTACACTCCAGTTCACAATTAAGTGCATTGAGACATATCATTGGATGATAACAATAAATAATATTTAACCCTTGCCTATCCAGGCAGAATCTACCTCTGCACAATTACCTAAGCATATGTGTAGTGTCCTGCAGAGGAGCTGATCAGACTCACTACCAGGGACACCCACATATTAGGGGCTTATTCGCAACAACTCCTCTGCCTTGCATTGGCAGGGATGTTGCATACCCCCAGGGCAATTCAAAGAGCCGCCCACGGCTCGACTATTGGACCAGATGTGAAAAAAACTTTATCTAGTGGAACCTATGGTTAGCTGGGTTAATATCTCTTCAATATACAACTACATTGGGCCAATAGGCCATTTTAACCCTTAAGTGCATGTTAAAATTTAACTTTTAATTCCTAATCTAAAAAAAGAGAAAACAAAATGTGAATAGAGCTCTATTGCTGACTCAGTACTATGTTGTTTTAAAATAGTCAGGGGTTCGAGATCAGCCTATTTGTGAATATCCCTTTCTCCTGTCAGGTTCCTATCGGGCTGTCTTTAGTTTGTATTGTCCTCTTTTGCTTTGGGTAGCATTCAGACACACAATCAGCACTCTGACATGGGATGTTAGTAGGGTTTGGGAAGATTTAGGATTGGGGTAGGGTAGTTCACACCATGCATACATTCCATTCCACCAGTCTGCCGTATTCTGTGCCTGCTGGTTCCCCCCCCCCTTGCTTTTCCCTTCAGTCCGTTGGTTTGCCGGTCCTCTATATTAATATCTGAGCTGACTTGCTGCATGGCTATTCCCGTACCCTGGATTAAAATCTAGCGTCACCCCCCCCCCCCCGACATGTTTCGCCACCTAATGTGGCGTCTTCAGGAGTTTTGGGGCAATGGCCAGCAGCATATGGCCTCCGGAGGGTCCAGGTGTGTAACAGCCGGTAGGGGCGTAGATGGTATAGGTTGCACTCTCGAGGAAGTGCTGGCTATGTGCAGTGTAGGGGACAAACCGCCCATGTTCCTGGAGACACACACCTGAGTTGGTGTTGGACTAAGTACAGAAATGCACAGAATGTGACAGTTGGTAGCTGACGCCCTTAAACCAACTGTGTAGTAAGGAAAGGTGTGGTGTCCTGTAATCCACTCCTTGCACCAAGGCCTGACTATTTGTTTGAAAACTCTTCATCCTTGGCAACAAATAGTAATACATTTAGGTACATGCAATGCATACAGTAAACTTTTTACCTGCCGTCTGATGGTCTTACCCTGAGTGTATGACATCTAGGTGCTACTGGAGGAACACCCCCGGTCCCATAAGGACCCGCAGTTTACAGAAGCCACACAAGTACCGAGCTTGGGTTCTAGGCGTAAGCCTGCGATCAGGATTTAAATACAGAGACCGTCGAACACAGTCTCGCTACAATCCTGCAAAGCCTATAAAATGGTTAAGTGCAAACTTACTGACAAAATGGCATTGACAGTTGTGCAAACATGTTAACACACATTGGATATAAACAGCCCAATGGGTAAATGGCTTGAACCTTTAACGTTACAAACGTTACATGAAATGGTAGCAAGAGCAAAATGTCCATTTTCCTGTGAAGAAAAAGGCATAGATATTGCAAACAGAATGTCCATTCCTGCAAATCAAGACATTAAGTGCAAAATAAAGTGAATAGCAACTTTTCCTTGTAGAGTATGGCTAAAAGTCTCTCAGAAGGCTTTTAAAACAAAGTCCATCTTCTGGGCACAGCCCTTGATGTGGGGAAAAGTTCAGATAAACAAAGTGTCTCCTCTTGATGTGGAGGGACAGAATCCTTTGTGGATGATGTGGTTCTGCGTCAGCAGAGATTGATGCTAACATAGCATATAACAATGGTGAGCAGTTCAAGGAAAATCTCTTGACTGTATGATAAATAGGGGGAAAGAGTCTCAGGATAGTCTCTGGCTCTATTAGGTATATGGGCACTCAGCGCAACTGGGATTAGCTTAAAAACCTTGTCATATATACACAATATATTTACATTAGATAAAGTACCTGGTAAGGGCTACCGCCCATCAGGGATTAATCAGTATCTTTAGCAATTGGAATGACAAAATCCGGAACCAGGGCAGGATCCTGTGTAGAAGAAACAAGAGCCGGCTGGGGACACCCGGTGGCACCTTCAGGAACTGCAGGCTCCTCGTCCTCCTGACATTCAGGGGGAGGGGCGCTGTCCTCCGGGATGTTGGCTGTTCCAGCCGGGGGCTCAACAGAGCCTGGGACCATTGAGGGGTCCAAGAACAAGTAAATAGGAGTCTGCGGCAGCGCCAGCTCCAACTCTTCCAGGGCCAGGTCATCACCCCACTGGTAGGTGGCAGGTTGAGGTGATGCTCTCGTTGGAGCCTCCGGATAAGGCTCATCAGCTGGGCCATCCTCCGCCACAGAGGACCCTCGGGATCCAGCTGCACTCCCCACATTAGAAGCCGTTGGGGTGTTTCCCTGGACCATGCCCGGCCGGTGGATGGCAATGTGACCTGTGCTTACTATGACAGTGAACAGAGCATTAACATGGGAAACAGCCTGGGGACTCCGATCCCCTCCCTGGGCCTCAAGTTGTGAGGCGCTCCGGCAGATCAGGCCGCTTGACGGACCGGCGGGGAATAAATACCTCCCGTCCGGTGTAGTCCTGGGTGGCGAAGCCCCGCAGTCGATCAAAGCAGCAGACCTTCCCAGTGCTCCAGTTTTGCTTAACCCAAGTGCCTTTTTTGGACCTGCCTACCATGTACCGCTGGGCCTCCTTCTCCCGACGTCTCTGTTTCGAGACAGCATCTCGGAGATGCTGGCGGAGGGCCTCACCTCAACCCCGAGGCTGCAGGGGTGCCGGGGCTGCAGGTCGTCTCACCGGAACAGGCTCGGGTTTCAGCGGTGGTTGGACAGGTGCCGGAACTGGAGCAGGGGCAGCCGGAGGATCAGGAACCACAGCAACAGGGACCGCAGGATGGTCGGCAGCTATAGTAGGCCCAGGCGCTGGTTCGGCAGGAGCCGGGGACTCCCCACATGGCACCTCCACATGGGCCCGCGGTACCAGCATGGTAGCCGGGAGAGGCAGCAGGAACCGCCCGGGTGGTGTATGGTGCTCTGTCACTGACTGTAGGTAGGTCCTCTAGTAGGACCGGCTGTGCGGAGACCACAATGACAGTCTCCAAGGCTTCTAAGAACTCCGGTGCCTCGGCTGAGGGTAGAGGCCTAGGACCAGACATGGTGATGACCTCTCTGCTCAAAGTTCCCAGAAGTTCTGGCGTCTCGATGAGGCGGGGCAGGAAGTCCGAGTCTTTTCCACCAGGAGAGGTGGCGGGCTCTATTTTCTCCAGCATAAGGCACAGAAGTAGAGATCCTGTTCGTGACACCACTTGCAACATTCCCCAACGGGGCCTAGCCTTTTCTTCTGGAGGCAGCCGGGGCCCAGAATATCGAAGTGGCTGGCGGTTGTGGCCTAGGCACGCTAGTGTCACAGTGCTTGGTATGGGGATAGATATGAGATAGATATATATGAGATAGATATTAGATAGATAGATATGAGATAGATGATAGGTAGGTAGATAGATAGATATGAGATAGATGATAGATAGGTAGATAGATATGAGATAGATAGATAGATAGATAGATACATACATACATAAAGAGATAGAAATAGAGATAGATACATAAAGAGATAGATAGATGATAGATATGAGATAGATAAAGTATTACGGGTGCTCATGTGTAGGAGGTGCAGATTTCCTGCTGTACAGTAAGTGCCAGGATGATTTGTCGCGCTACATTTGCATTTCCATGGTGGCGGCTGTTTTCGCCGTATGTTATAGATACTTTTTACGCTTCAGATTGGAAATTAACCTAAAATGACTTTATTGGACTAAAATGGTTTTGGCACAAATCTAAAAGTGTAAATAGATGATGCTGAAACTCGCACCTCCCAGATCTCCCAGATATTGTGTTATTATAGGTGACACTTGTTTTATCATATTTTTAAGCTTTTTAAGGTTACTCTGCAATATTGAGGGTTGGAGAAACGGATGTTATTGCAGGGGATTGGAGCTGCTCCCATTATCCGCTCTCCACTATGGAAAATGGGGCGGATGAAAGAATAATAATTTATAACATATCCATAACAATCTCAATATCAGATTGATGGGGGTCCGACACCCAGTACCCTCAGCTGCTAATAAACCGAGATTGGAACAGGAAGCAGACAGCGCTGTTATCTGTGTAGTGGTCAGACCCGGTTACTGCAGATCAACTCTGAATTTTTTTGAATGGGACCTTATTTGCAGTGACTTGGTGTCACACCTCATTACTTGTGTGTCTGAAAATGTTTTGATAAGTTTAAGTTGTGCCATGATTGATTAAGTCTCTTATGTTACAGTATATCCGTTTTATGAACCTGTCTTGGCCTACCACCGGCTTACTGACTACACTCATATTCCACTTGCACTAACCTCAGCCCATACTGGACTACTCTTGTCTGCCCCTTGGTGCTCCACCCCAGTGTCTTTTACCCCTCAGGCTCCTAACACCTACACATGGACCACTTCAAGAGGTAGCGACCAAGAGGTCTCCTTACGATCAAGACTCCTGTATGGGGGTTAAAGGGCAAAACCTAGGAAGGACCCTGCATTAAGTGGTGACCCATAGTCACACTGGTTAGGTGATAGATTGGATTACCTAGTATGGGCAGGAGAATCAGGAATATCACTATCAATCACTGTGTGTGGGTGGAGTAATCAGGACTCTCGCTGTCAATCACTGTGTGTGGGTGGAGTAATCAGGACTCTCGCTGTCAATCACTGTGTGTGGGTGGAGTAATCAGGACTATCCCTGTCAATCACTGTGTGTGGGCGGGGTAATCAGGACTCTCACTGTCAATCACTGTGTGTGGGTGGGGTAATCAGGACTCTCACTGTCAATCACTGTATGTGGGCGGGGTAATCAGGACTCTCACTGTCAATCACTGTGTGTGGGCGGGGTAATCAGGACTCTCACTGTCAATCACTGTGTGTGGGTGGAGTAATCAAGACTCTCACTGTCAATCACTGTGTGTGGGTGGGGTAATAAAGACTCTCCCTGTTTATCATGTAAACAGGTAATTGGCTTGTGTTTATACACAATGGCCAATCTATAGCGGCAGATCTGCAGGAGGAGGGAGAGGACATCAGTTTGAACCAATAATAAGATGGGGGTGTATCTCAGACTACTTCCCACCCCCTGTACACACTGTAGGTAAGGTTTCCTCTAGGGGTCACGGCTCTGCTTTCACAAAGCTAAACTAGATCTGGGGATAAAAAATAGGAGGTTATTATCTACGGATAACATATATTATTTAATAGGTCACGACTGGACAGTGAGATGTCAGTTTGGTGGCTTCCCGCTGGCTGTGTGCCCTGTTATGGGTTATCCTCCCTCTATCCTGAAAATTGGCTGCCCCTCCGTAGCTCGGTATTAGGCTTTATAATTATTAGGATAATGTAATTGTTATTTGCGCTGTAGCGTCTTGGTGATGAGCTCGGCTCTTATCTCCTGATGAGCTGGCGCTCCACGCGATGGTTATTGCCGTCACTTCACCCCCCCCCCCCCACCTGTGGTGGTTTGGAAGTCTCCAGGCAATCTACAATCTCATTAAGAATAACTGATGGTCCAGGAAGACAATTACCACCGAATGGGGGAGATTTTTACATCCAAGAAAACACAAAATGAAAGCAGCAACGGAGATTGTGTCAGTGACTACTGTCATTACTGATGTTCTCCTCTAATGGAGGATCGGCAGAGATGCCAAGACATGGCCTTCACTTCTCTACTTTAGAGAACTGTCGAAAAATGTGTTGGGTGATCATAGAGTGTCCCCTACCCAATCCCCCCCACATGTAAACGCATTGTAAAGAAGTATCATTTTAGTTTCTCAAGATCTTCAATATTAGAAAACACATGTTTTATTCAAATTAGCTCCCCGGTGCATTGGGGGTGGAGCTTTGTCTCGTGTTGCACCTGTTTTCTTTTTCACGGAACCTTCCCTTTATACTTGTAGAGATGAGAGGTTTTGTAAAATGAAAACTGGTGCATCTACCGGTAGACATGGCTCCGCCCCTGATGCACCTGTAGTCTAATTTGCATAAAAATGTATTCCTCTAAAATAAAATGAAATTTTCGAAAATTGAAAAAGGATGTTTGGAATACTTATTCTTTAAGTATTTTATTAATAATATAACTTATTTTATAAGTTCTATACAATGCTACTTATTATACCTTTAATGTATAGACTGCGCTCCTAATTTACAATGACAGTACCCGTTAAACTTCTTAAAAAACATGGCGATGTAATGCATGTCAATAATTTTAGATTACAGACCTCAGAACAGAAGTTTTCACCAGCAACCCAGACCCCAGCGCCCAAAAAGTACAGAGGCCCCGCCCATGGGCTGTCACCTTTTGAGTATAGTGACGTCTATAACTCTGCTCTACTAAATGTTCGCGGGGCACATCACCCATTACCTGCATTTACAATCCTGGCTGCACCTTACGGATATTGTCACAGCCAAAATTTTTAGACCCCACCCCTTGCACTGTCCACTGTTTTTCTGAAAATGCTCATTTTCTAGAAGAGTTTCCACAAACTTGACATTTTTGGACATTTAAAGGGAACCTGTCATCAAGAAGGCACAAAAAACCTTACTCACCCCACCTTTCCCACTGTGCTTTTGTTGAAAAGGGCTGTGCAGGCATCCCATCTTAAATCTGACTCCTCCCACCAGTAAAATCATTCCCCGAACCTTTTCTTCCTTTGCTGACTCCGGCCACTACTGCCTGAAATGATGAGAAGATCTGCAGTTTCCCACACAGTGCTCACTACTCAATTCACCATGCAGTGAGAAAGACATCATTCTGGTAGGAACAGGAAGTAGACAAGGAGAGGACTTCCTGTCAGCTAAGGCTGAGATTTAAAGAGACAGGAGGCATGGCAGCCTAGAGGAAAACCTGATTCTTCTCTTCAGAAGTTGACTCATGTCTAGAAAAATCTCTGTAATTAGTGTACGGTGCCTCAGTGGCAAATAATTTTAGTTGACATGGGAAGGATTTTAACCCATAACTAGCAGTAGTATTACAAGTGTGAGGGGTAAAATTCTGGTGACAAGTCTTCATTAAAATCTGAACTTTCCAGGACTGAAATAAAAATTTCTGAACTTTATCATTAAAAAAAAAAATTATATATATATATATATACAGTATAAAAATTATAAATACTCTCTGGAGCACAGGTGTGATAGTAATCCTCGACTGCGCGATCAGACTACACAGGATACGTTTGTAGTCTGTTACCATGGAGACACACAATGGAATTCTAAACAGAAACCAATGAGACTATTTGTAAATATGTATCACTAATATAATTGGTGCAATAAATGTTAAATATTTCCTTAGTTAAATAATAAGAACCTGCATATAATATATGGCTTCTATCTAAGACTGGATAAACTCCATGTACTGATGATTCTCTTGGGCCCTTGATAATTACTCCGTGTTCTAAGGATATTTCTTCTCCTTAATGCTGTGGAGGAAAAGCCGAGCAATTAATGTATTAAGCCTGAACCAAATTCTTTGTACAGATAATAAGGCGGCCCGAGAATCCTGCCCCGAGGCAGAGTTTGCTTTGTAAACAGCGGCCAATGGGGAGGTTATTCTGCGAAAAGGTAGCGGCGGCTTATTAGATGATTTCTTTTATGTGCACTCAGAAAGATAAATCTCCCTATAGGTTGTTTTTTTTACATTTAAAATAAAAATGATAATAAATATACATTTAATTAACCAAAATTTAAAGAAACATGTCACCATGACAACTAGACCAAAACCAGCATCGGCTTCAAGGCGAAGGAGACTCTCCAAACGTTCTACTTCACTTTTCTCTTTAGAGTTTGTCTCTTTTGATCTTTTGTCTTAAAGATGCAAAATACTGACCCAATACTGATCATGTGAATGAGGTGTAAGACTGAACCTAATAGATTACCGGTTAGCAAATTGCTGACAGGCAATAGAGGCAGTCATGGGTGTCCCCGTGATACATGGCGCGGGTCACGGGCACACCCTTGCCCCTCTCAGTTCCGCTGCCTCTGTCCTGCTTCCCTGCACGGACTCACCTCTCCACGCTCCTGGCTCTGCTCCGGATCCCACTAGGCCACGTGCGCGTTCCCACTCCCAAGTCCCGCGTGCACCGGCTATTCTAGATTTAAAGGGCCAGCGTCCTCCTGATCGTTAATCCGGCACCTCCCTTCCTGCTCGTCGGATCTTCAGCATCATTCCCTGCTAAGTGAAAGCCCTCCAGTGTTGCTGTGTTACCAGTGTTCCTCTGTGCCCTGTCATCCGTTCCTTGCTGTCTTTCCGTATACCAGTCCCTGGCTGCCTGCTTAAACAAATTTTGTGAATTTTTACCATTTACAAGTGCGGACCAAGTGGATTTTTTCTTCTTTTTCTTTCTTCATGTAAAGAAAAGCTGCCTACCTGTTCTGTGTGCCCCTGCTGTCATCCCAGGCTCGACTGTGTCCTACATCTCCCTCCGCACTACCTTGGCTGCCAAAGAACTGGGGTCAAAGGGGAAGACAGGGGAGGAGAAACAGAGCAGGAGAGGGGCGTGCCTGGAGAGCCTCCTCAGGACTACGACAGACCGATGCAGCAAGAGTTCCGTCAATCGGACCCATAGTAGCTAATTAGCATACTAGGGGTCGTAGGTTGGAGATAAAACTATCAAAGTTATAGAACACATATATAAATGTGCATGTCCACACAGATATGGAAGAAAGCACTCCACCCCGGTGGGGGCTCCGTTCAGTATGGATAACACACAAACCTACCTGACACTAGTTACAGTATCCTTGGTCGCAGTCGGATATAGCTCTTATACCCCAGTATAAAACAAAAAGTCATCCAATGATACAAAAACAGTATGAAAGCAACCTAAACAGTATTGAGCACGATTTTAGGTTGATCATGAAGCATACTGATTTATACAGATCCAACTAAACTCCATAACATGTCCATATCCCAATAGAGCTCCCCCTAGTGACGGCTTCCAGTGGCCAAAAATATATCATGTAGCTGTTGAGATGAATGTAAAAAATGTGACCTCACTCAAGAATGGAAAGTACAGACGTGTCTATAATTCAGGCCAAATGACAGACTCAGCTCTGCTACATCTGTAGACAGTAGGACAGTACAAAGCCATTAACTAAAGTAAAAAAAAAAAACTCAAAAAATCCAAAATGGATCCACTTGTTTGTGGTTAAGTGGGAGGTAAAGTGCTGAGTCTTTAATGGAAACATTGGGGCAGATTTACTTACCCGGTCCATGCGCGATCAGCGGCGCGTTCTCTGTGGTGGATTCAGGTCCGGTCGGGATTCACTAAGGCAGTTCCTCCGCCTTCCACCAGGTGGCGCTGCTGCGCTGAAGTTCCCCGGAATACACTTAAGTTCACCGGCCTATTCCTAGTGAAGGTAAGTGCAAGGTCCGCGACCCTTTTTTTTTTTTTTTAATTTCGTTCGGCCACACCCCCCGATTTCCATCGCGTGCATGCCAGCGCCGATGCGCCACAATCCGATCGTGTGCGACAAAATCTTGAGGGAAATCGGCGCAAATCCGAAATATTCGGGTAATACGTGGGGAAAACGCGAATCGGGCCCTTAGTAAATGACCCCCATTGTACTTTTTGGGTCTGAGTGCTCCTGCTTAACGTCCTCCATTATAGACAGTCGGATTATTGTAGTTTTCCCTCCCGCCCCTTTTGCGGAATCCTCAATGTATTTGTTTAACACATAATTAGATTTTATACTTTTGGATACAAAATAAAAATGTGTCCTGTCATCATCCGCGAGAACATTGGGTTCCATAAACAGAGCGGCTTAGAATGAGCGAAGGGGAAGTTTGTGAATTCATTACGGCTGCAGAGCTGCGCTCACTCTTCTCCGCCTGCTGGAAACTCATTAGATCTCGGTGACTAAAGACGAGCGCATCTTCTAATTGAAAGCCTAATAGACTATCAACTGGGAAATATCAGTGATCGCAGTGCCGCCACGTGGTGCACATTGCGCTATATTGCGACACACACAGCATTGTGCACATGTGTACGGAAATAGAAACAATGGATTTTACAGTTATATCCGCAAATGTCCTAAAATATTTCCTGCGCTCCCTGGTATGAACCTTCCTAAATCTCTGGACTTGGAGCCTTTTGTGATATTCAGGATAAGTGTGATCAGATCAGGGACCCTCCAAAGCTGGACCCCAAACCAGTCAGCTATGTGCTGGCTATAACATCTTCTATCTATAACCAGTCTCTTCTAACTATAACCAGTCTCACTTCTAACTATAACCAGTCTCACTTCTAACTATAACCAGTCTCACTTCTAACTATAACCAGTCTTTTCTAACTATAACCAGTCTCACGTCTAACTATAACCAGTCTCACTTCTTACTATAACCAGTCTCACTTCTATCTATAACCAGTCTTAATTCTAACTACAACCAGTCTCACTTCTATCTATAACAGTCTCCCTTCTAACTACAACCAGTCTCACTTCTATCTATAACAAGTCTCCCTTCTAACTATAACCAGTCTCCCTTCTAACTATAACCAGTCTCCCTTCTAACTATAACCAGTCTCCCTTCTAACTATAACCAGTCTCTTTTTACTACAACCAGTCTTTTCTAACTATAACCAGTCTCACTTCTATCTATAACCAGTCTCCCTTCTAACTATAACCAGTCTCCCTTCTATCTATAACCAGTCTCACTTCTATCTATAACCAGTCTCACTTCTATCTATAACCAGTCTCACTTCTATCTATAACCAGTCTCACGTCTAACTATAACCAGTCTCACTTCTTACTATAACCAGTCTCACTTCTATCTATAACCAGTCTTAATTCTAACTACAACCAGTCTCACTTCTATCTATAACAGTCTCCCTTCTAACTACAACCAGTCTCACTTCTATCTATAACAAGTCTCCCTTCTAACTATAACCAGTCTCCCTTCTAACTATAACCAGTCTCCCTTCTAACTATAACCAGTCTCTTTTTACTACAACCAGTCTTTTCTAACTATAACCAGTCTCACTTCTATCTATAACCAGTCTCCCTTCTAACTATAACCAGTCTCCCTTCTATCTATAACCAGTCTCACTTCTATCTATAACCAGTCTCACTTCTATCTATAACCAGTCTCACTTCTATCTATAACCAGTCTCACTTCTAACTATAACCAGTCTCCCTTCTATCTATAACCAGTCTCACTTCTATCTATAACCAGTCTCACTTCTATCTATAACCAGTCTCACTTCTATCTATAACCAGTCTCACTTCTAACTATAACCAGTCTCACTTCTATCTATAACCAGTCTCACTTCTAACTATAACCAGTCTCACTTCTAACTATAACCAGTCTCACTTCTAACTATAACCAGTCTTTTCTAACTATAACCAGTCTCACGTCTAACTATAACCAGTCTCACTTCTTACTATAACCAGTCTCCCTTCTAACTATAACCAGTCTCCCTTCTATCTATAACCAGTCTCACTTCTATCTATAACCAGTCTCCCTTCTAACTATAACCAGTCTCCCTTCTATCTATAACCAGTCTCCCTTCTATCTATAACCAGTCTCCCTTCTAACTATAACCAGTCTCACTTCTAACTATAACCAGTCTCTTTTTACTACAACCAGTCTTTTCTAACTATAACCAGTCTCACTTCTAACTATAACCAGTCTCCCTTCTAACTATAACCAGTCTCCCTTCTAACTATAACCAGTCTCACTTCTAACTATAACCAGTCTCTTCTAACTACAAACAGTCTCCCTTCTAAGTACAACTACTCTCTGTTCTAGCTCTTACCAGCCTATTCTAATTATATCAAGTCTCTCTTTTTTTACTATAACCAGTCTCGGTGCTTACTTTAAACCACCTCCCTTCTTACTATAACCAGTCTCTTCTAAGTTTGACCAGTCATATCTAACTATTACCAGTCTCTATTATTATTGGAAACAGTCCCTGTTCTAGCTATAACCAGTCTCTTTTTTTACTATAACCGGTCTCTCCTTTTTCTCTCTTCTAACTATTTCTAGTCTCTTTTCCAAGTATAACCAGTCTCTTCTATATAAAACCATTCACTCTTTAACTATCAGTAGCAGAAGTGACTGCACATAACTTTGTGCTGTACATTCCTGACCCAGACTCTTTTGGACCCAGTTTGCGCTGCGCTCCACATGGCAGGGAGCTCCTGTTCTATAGAAACTTTTATAATAAATTTTATAGAAACTTTATAGAGTCCCTTCAACTTTCTCCTAGCCATATCACCAATAGTGTGAGCTGGCGCCAAATCTACTTAAAAGGGTCGTACCAGGGGGAGTGTCATTACCCCTCATATTTTTCGGTAGCTCTTTCACGTTGCAACAAAAAAAACTAATGTTTTGCAAACTAATAGCTTGCATGTCTTTAATTGTATTATGGAAATTATGGAACAGACTGTGAAAATTGTATGTATGTTCCTAAAATTAAAGTTTATCCAAAAAGGGTGTGTCCTCACACTGCTACGCCTCTACTTCTCTACAATGAACTGCCCCACAGCCCCTCTGTCCTGCTCTGATTGGCTACGGTAATATCGAAACTGAAGCCTGCTTTCACTCCAAGCAAAGGGGAAGGGCTGGTTAAAAGCTCATTGCACAGAGCACAGCAGTGTGAGGACACTCCCCCAGTTCACAATCCTGCTGCTACTAACAACATAGCATGATTGTGTGTATAGTTCTAGATGGTCAAAACTGCTGACAGGTCCCCTTTAAATGATGGCATAAAATCCTACACGTATACAGTGCGTTAATGGTTCTTCTTCTGCTGTATCGTTCTTGAATGTTAATCTCATTTCGCAGGTGGATTAACAGCCCACGAGGAATTAATTTACTGTACATAATGGATATGGGAGAACATTACATACTTGTTAATGAAGCAAGCTGTTTCTTCACTGAGAGCAAAATATGCATCGCTGACAATAAAAACCATTTCTCCTCTCGTCTAATAAGTGTACGTTCCCCGCCCAGGGATTTAAGTCATTAGAATCTGGGATGGAACGTGCTGGAGCTGCTGAACGGCCGGAACATTAGATCTACACATGTGTATCGGGTGATGGGGTGGAGGTTTCAACGGTCAGGGAATGGGGCGGGATTTTAGAATGGTAGTGGTGTGTACCTCCCCTTATAGGCTCCTCCCATTATATATAACACCTCAACGATCAGTTGTCTTCTTCTCTCCAGCTGCCACCGACCTAAAGGACACTTTGGGCCACTGTATCATACTAGAGGGACCGGTGAACTGCACTTTTAAGACCACTAATGGGACACAAGTGAGCAAACTGAATAAGTCTTCTTGGCGCTGTTTATCTGAACCATCTGGGAACAGTAGATGTTTTTGTTAAAGAAAAATTTTGATGTGTGCCGTCCACTATTCAGTACGACGTGGTGGTTGTAATATAGCCTAATATTCATTTAGTAAATTGTTGGTTTTGCAACTACCTAAAGGAACCTGTCAGGGCGATTTGGGACTCTAAACCACTCACAGGTCCTTTTGGACCGGTGGTTTAGTGTCCCAAACCGCACTGTATGATTTTTAACCATTGGGGTTAAATAAATAATAAATTCAATATATTATTTGTTATATTTCATTTTTTATATATTTAATTTTTAATATATATATTAATAAATAATAAATAAATTTTAAAAAATCAACTTTATACTCAGCTCGTCCCTTGTACGTTCCTGCAAGGGAGGACAATGTATTAAGTGCCAGCTTTACTGTGCAAGCGCCGTATTGTCCCAGCTTCACTTGCCTCTTCACAAGATTAGGTGCTAATGTGGTTGTTGAGTTGGCGTAAGGTGTTGGTGATAAATAGTCACAATTCCTGGCGGTCAGCCAAGAAATGTGACTATTTCAGGACTTTAGAAAACTAGCGTAGCTCCACCTCTCTGGCAGTAAAGAAACTGAGGTCAGTACCCCCGACCTTACAGCACATGCCCTGGACATTGTGTTGTTAAACAGAGGTTTACTGATCCCAGCCTAAAGCAGACTCATGTCACTTGTCCACTGGTGAAGGGGCAGATTATGGCTGCCATGGGCCCTGGGCTGTATAAAAATTGTAGGCCCCCGACAAATAAAATTGTTGGTTTGACATTTGCTAGCAACATACAGTACCAGAACCAAGCTATTTTGGGAAACAATGAGGGTCCCATCTGCTACTTTTGGAGGAGCTTCAAAGGTTCTGGAGGGTCTCTTGTATACACGTGAGACAGGAGACAGGACATATATATATTAGGATTTTCAGACTAGAGGTCCCTCTTTTAATTATGACTAGAGTCTAGTATTTGACTTCGTGGGTGGTTAGGATGGCCATGGGATCCCCAGAAGCCTTGGGTCCTGGACTAACACCCAAACCCCCAGATTGTAATTTGCTACTGTGCTGGTGCCATTCACCTAGCGTTAAAAATTTTTTGGATGGGGTAATATCTGCAGTTCTCCAGTGGTTGGTCCTAAGATCCAATTTTACTGGTGGTCCTAGTCATCCCAACACTAATCCTATCTACAACGGCCGTAAAACCTACACAATCTTTTTTGAACCTTATAGATACATTTGCAGTATAAATCATGAAAAAGAAAACATAATTTTTCTCCCCGGATCAAAGGGTTAGAGACATGAGACCTCCGGCTTTATATATCATCTGCATTTATTCTTTAAAAAATATGTTATTTATTTTAATGGAAAATAAATGAGCTGTAATTCGGCAGCCATTGGTCTCTGTTCCCGGGAATGTATATCAGTCAGTGTACGGCTCTGTGCGCAGGGCAAATTAAATCCAATTTTCGTTAATGCAGTAGAAATCCGCTTGATCAATCAAGATACAAAGTGCTGCCGTAATTATGAAGTAAAAGACGTGGTAAGGAGGGAATTTCAATAAGACTTGATTGAATGTACAGTATTCCTGGATACAAGACATTGGAAAATAATAATTAGTGACGAGTTTTGGTTTGATGACTAAAGAGCTCCTCCGACCCTTCTGATCACGACCCTTTTCTTAATTAATGGACCTCAACCTCAAAGAACCATAGTAACTTGAAGCGTAATATCAAAGAGTCTGAACATACAATCTGTAGGGAGCTGCTCAATGTTGCCTTTACGGGAATCTTAAGGAAGACTTTCCTCCACTTCCATCAGATCTTTCCTTTAATCGGTGGTGATCCACCGTTTCCGGTGCAGATGGGACGTTTTCTCTAAACCCCACTATTCCTGAGAAAATAGTTTTGGCACCCAATATGTTCATAAGGTTCTTTACTGCTGGGTGGATGTTTGTTGACTGGACCAGACAGCCTGGAACCTCCCACCAGAACCTCCCACCAGACAATAGATCCAACAACTTGACTATGGGATACGAAAAGTGGTGGCACTGAATGCTCATGAATACTCAAGTCTGTGCCAAACATTCTGAGTTTGGCTCCTCGAACCCAGACTTCAGACAGTAGTCCAGGTTTAGGTTCTGTAATCAAGGACAACCCCCCCACCTTAATAACACCCATGATTGGTGCCAATGGGTAGCACCTGTGGTCCCAACAAAGCCGTGCCAAGCCGTGACCTCACTTCCCGCGACAACTTTGCCGGTGGCATTTAAAGGCTTAACACTCACAAGTGTTACTCGCTGGATACAAAGAGTAACATCTACAATTGTTCCCATGCCCGAAACAAACTTTCATGTGAGGTTTGGTCAAACTTGACAAACCCAAATGTGAACAGGTCTGCTCGTTGCTCCTCATGAACCTTGAGGGCTGCAGAAAAAAATTTCCAACTGCATGGGTGGTGAAAGGTCCTCCTTAAGAGCATCAGCTACCATTGTTATCCAGAAAATATTCATGGCCACCCTTCTTTAGATGATATTCATGGCCACCCTTCTTTAGATGATATTCATGGCCACCCTTCTTTAGATGATATTCATGGCCACCCTTCTTTAGAAGATGTTGAAGGTCGTGGAGAAGTTGTCATGGGGAAAGAGCTCAGGAAGGGCCTGGATGTCTAACTTGAGTTTAACAATATTTAACAGGATATAGTTACTAAATATTAATTTAGCTTAACTCTAGTTAGGAGATTGAGATGTCTAATACCCGGTGATCACCTTCTCGGATCTGATAAGTTAATCTCAAGTTGCCTTGCGCCTGGGACCGCCAACAATCAACTGTAATTTTCTTAAAAATATAGTAAGAAGATTTCAGTCCACAGCCCCAGCACAGGGTCATCTAAGTACCAGAATAAAATCAGGGACTATCAGCATACTTGTGCCAGGTCCTCCAGACAAGGAGATAGGGTTCTGAAACTCCAACTCAGATTGCGTAATAGTGTGTTTGAAAATGGGTCTCCCAAGTCATAGTTCTATGTAATAATATATTCTTAAACCAAAAAATCTTACACTTTCCATCATTTTTATCTCTCCGCAGGTTGGCGAATTCAGGGCGCACGCAGCAGAGTGGACAGCAAACGTCACAGCAGAATTCAAAGAGACCCGGAGGCGTCTAAGCGTAGAGATCTACGACAAGTTCCAACGGGCTACCTCCATTAAGCGGAAGCTATCCGCAGAGCTGGGTATGAGTCCGAGTCAGGAAATGACTCCGTGCAAGAGAACCTTGTCCGTCAACCACCTGACCAGCGAGAAAGAGGCCCTCTCCTCGATGACGAAATGCGACAGCATGTACCTGAATGGCTTGACTCCACACTGTGCGACCGATGAGATTGCCGTCATCGAGAACTTTAAGTAGCTCCACCTACCGACTCCACTGTCGCCGGAATAATACATTTGCCATAAATAAGACTACCAGCATTTTTACAGCCTGCATGAGCTCGAAAAATGACAAAGACCAATCCGTACTGTTATAAACGATATCCAATATGTAGTTCAAAAAGACTCAAAAACTCCACAACGTCTGATGCCTTTCGGTGCCCAGACTGTTTTCATCTTTTTTTCTATCGTGCCATAATACATGCAATGTTATCTAATATTAGCTTCAAAATTTTGGTAAAAAAAGAAAAACAAAAAAACCCCCCTACAAATTGGGATTTGACTGGCAATCGGAACGCACGGTCCGTGGGCTCTGTGATTTTGTAACTGGAGAAGTCATTACGAGATACTGTACAGCCTTTAACCTAAGAAACTTTCTATCAGTGCCTTACTCCGCATAGACACAACCTCCATAGCTGTTATTTTTTTAATTTAGGCCTGAGGAATGTATTTTATCGGCAAATCTGTTGAGCTTGAAGGAGTCGTACGTTGGTGCCTAAATGCACATGTCAGGAAAGTATGGAAGATGTCCAAAACTTCAAAGACGCAGCACATAAGTGGAATGTTAAAGACCTGAAAATAATGTTTTTTTTAATTCTTTGGTGTTTTTTATGTTGTTTTTGAAACCTATATTGCTAAAATGATCGTTAAACTTAACCTTGGTGAAAAATCATGGGGTATTAACCTGGATTTCTCCAGTGGAAACCAAGGGGAATGGATATTCCTGAGATAGGGAAAGATTTGTTCCTCATGGGTGTGAACCTTTGGTTGCCCCGCCTCTCCACAATTATAGTAAGGAAAGGAGAACTGGTACTGATATAACATTGACTTTCTTTTCCCACACGGAATGCAGGCAAGTGAAAAAGTAATATGTCCCATACCTGGAAAAAACAAAAGGTTTTCCATAGATATCTAAATGCATGTTCATTGGTCTTCAGTTGAGATCCATGACCAATCACAATTTAGAAGGTAATTTTTTGGTTAAACTAGTCTTGCTATGTCTTTCTTTATGCTTCACTGTTTGGCCCATAAAAATGACCAGGTATGTCTGCTAAAGGTGATGGGTACAATTTACAGGGGCCATCATCATCATCTTATCACCTATTTACAGTATAAGTGATGAGGTTGGCCATTGGTAGCCCCTCCGATCATGAGAATGAAGTCTGATGTCTCCATTATGATGGCCAATTATGTTGAAGCCACTTCAGTTTACGAGGCAAAACTATACCTACCAGGGATGTATCATCAACTTATCCGAGGCTTGCTCCTTCCTGCTCCTGGTGCCTCTACTTCTTCTCCGTCAGGCCTGTCCTAAAATAGCTACTGGGGTGGATTCTTACAGGACATTTCTAGGACATTTCACGACATACTTGATGGGGCTGTCAAAGAGGATCAAGATAGAGGGTGCTAAAATGTTGGCGTCGAATCACCAATATATCAGGCAAATATTTCTGGTTGGAGAGTTGCCTTATGGGTCCACCTTGGGTCAAGGGTCTTGACCGATAATAATAACAGAAAAATTTTAATATTTTCGTGTTCCAGGAGGAAGGTGCCATGGGGAACTCTAGAAGTACAACTCCATGGCAAACCACCTCTTGGAAAGGTCTACTCCCGGCCCTTGAAAAAGGTGGAGAAATGAAGTCATCTCTATGTAATGGCCGTAATTCTTACTCTTAGAACCCAACTTTTTGGTTTTTCATGTTTTTATATTATCAGTCCATCATAGCATGCATGGAACATCTCAAGTCATGAGGCCACAATGAACGACACCTGAGGCTGATACCTGATTAGGATAGGTTATATATGTAAGTGATTGGTGGGGGTCGTAAACCCAGAACCAACAATGATCTGCTCTTCTGGCAGTCCATGGGTTCTTGTAGACATGTAGTGGAGGAAGATCCGTCCATCATATGCTGGGGATCTCCAACTCTGCTCCTTCTACACTGAATAGGAGGTGAGCTGCAGTTCCTTGACATGGCCACTATACACTGGATGGAGCCTCCAGCTTCCATTTCCAGCCACTTTATTTCCCAATACTCCGGAACAGCTGATCAGTACAAGATCTGAAGTTGGACCTTCATACTGATAACCTATCCCCGGAATAAAGGGGCAGTGCAGGAAACCCCTTTAAAGGAATTGATACAGAAAACCCCTTTAAAGTTTTCATGCATAATCTGAGAAGTCACTCCGGCACCTTATTGCTTATATTATGCAAGTCAATGTGATATAGCCTGAGATGGTAGCGATACTAGCAGAGGGCGAGTAACCACCAGTGATAGGAACGGCAAGTCTCCGAGTAACACAAGCGCTTCGTTGCAATAAGACGCCAGGTGGCGCCCTCCCTCCTGCAGTATGGGCTGTAGCATGCAATACCCACAGGGCACAACACTGTTACTACTGCTTCATTTATGTTTTTTTTTTTTGCCCATTTTTGATCTTTTTGAGTCAACAAGGCTTCCCGGTATGAGGCTGGAACTAATGAGCACAAGGAACGCGCACCCAATAGTATTGTCCCGCGGATGATGAGAGTGCTAGTCGCTGGGACTGTGTCTCATTGGGAAGTGTAGGACGTTGTGGGTTTCCCGGACAATGGAACACTCATGGAAGAGTTTTTAATTTTATTAAATTATATTTTACAAAACGGATGATTTCTGGTCTCATTCATTTCATTACAGATGGTATCAAATAGATAAAAAACTTCCTTATGGGACAATGTTCTTACCCTGCAGAGTTTCAGGGACTAGTAGGATCATGGATAGCAGAAAATACAGCCATCACAGGTGTATTACCATACACTTACCGTATGTGTTGAAAAACCCAAACTCGGCTTATACTCAAGTCAAGAAAAAAAAACGTGCACTCACCTTCCGATATAGGGGGCTGGCACACTATATACTACAGGGGACTGGCAGGCTATATACTACAGGGGGCTGGCACACTATATACTACAGGGGGCTGGCACGCTATATACTACAGGGGGCTGGCACACTATATACTACAGGGGACTGGCAGGCTATATACTACAGGGGACTGGCAGGCTATACACTACAGGGGGCTGGCACGCTATACACTACAGGGGGCTGGCACGCTATACACTACAGGGGGCTGGCACGCTATACACTACAGGGGGCTGGCAGGCTATATACTACAGGGGGCTGGCAGGCTATATACTACAGGGGGCTGGCACGCTATATACTACAGGGGGCTGGCACGCTATATACTACAGGGGGCTGGCACGCTATATACTACAGGGGGCTGGCACGCTATATACTACAGGGGGCTGGCAGGCTATATACTACAGGGGACTGGCAGGCTATACACTACAGGGGACTGGCAGGCTATACACTACAGGGGGCTGGCACGCTATACACTACAGGGGGCTGGCAGGCTATACACTACAGGGGGCTGGCAGGCTATACACTACAGGGGGCTGGCAGGCTATATACTACAGGGGACTGGCAGGCTATATACCTCAGGGCGATGGCAGGCTATATACCTCAGGGCGATGGCAGGCTATATACTACGGGGGGCTGGCAGGCTATATACTACGGGGGGCTGGCAGGCTATATACTACGGGGGGCTGGCAGGCTATATACTACGGGGGGCTGGCACGCTATATACTACAGGGGGCTGGCACGCTATATACTACAGGAGGCTGGCACGCTATATACTACAGGGGGCTGGCAGGCTATATACTACAGGGGGCTGGCAGGCTATATACTACAGGGGGCTGGCAGGCTATATACTACAGGGGGCTGGCATGCTATATACTACAGGGGGCTGGCACGCTATATACTACAGGGGGCTGGCAGGCTATATACTACAGGGCGATGGCACGCTATATACTACAGGGGGCTGGCACGCTATATACTACAGGGGGCTGGCAGGCTATATACTACAGGGGGCTGGCACGCTATATACTACAGGGGGCTGGCACGCTATATACTACAGGAGGCTGGCAGGCTATATATTACAGGGGGCTTGCAGGCTATATACTACAAGGGGCTGGCAGGCTATATACTACAGAGGGCTGCTGGCTGTACACTGAGGAGGCTGTGACCAATGCATTTCCCACCCTCGGCTTATACTCGACTCAATAGGTTTTCCCAGTTTTTAGTGTCAAAATTAGGGCTTATACTCGGGTCGACTTATACTCGAGTATAAACGCTTATATGCCATCTGAGTAAGCTCTTAGACTGGGTGCACACAGGACAGATCAACAGAGGGATGTACTATGCAATATACAACACAGCACAGAAGTGTGAGGACACTCCCATAGTGCAATTAGTCTAGCTCTAATGCTGAAATATAAATCCATGTGTAACAGTCCTGCTGTTACTAACAACATACATAAAATATGGTTACACATCCCTCCAGGGACAATACCTCACACTGTCTATAGAAAGTAAAGAGCACAGAAGTGTGAGGACGGGCCCTTGGAGAAGCTACAATATTGGAATATAAATCCATATGTCACAGTCCTGCTGCTACTAACACCACACACAAAGGTACCTCCCGGTAGACACACAGTCTTCACAACCTCCCACCCCGGTAGCCACACTGCTCCCCCAAAGCAGCGCCAGCAGCCGCCTTCTCTCTACGCCATGCGCCCCCTGTACGTGCGGCTTCAGAGCCGGCACGTACAGCGTGGAGCACCGCTTGGGGGGTGCCAGGAAAGGGGACTTTTGGATTCTGCCCCCATGTTGTGCTCCCGATGATCGCACCATAGGGACAGATGACAAGAGGATCCGGATGGTCATCATTTTTACCAGTATCTTAAAGCAACACTGGTACAATTGATCTGGGGGACGAATTTTCTTTTCAACGCCCCAGTGAGCCCCGGTACTTGCATGGGTAAGCCGGGCCTGAGCTCAGCAGTGTGATTATACACCCTCACTACAATCCCGGACATAAATCATTATTTCACAGTCCTGCTGCTACTACTAACAACAAATGAAAATACCTAACACTGTTTGCTAAGGGCACAGCAGTGTGAGGACACGCCTTCTCAAGAATCCTGGAATATAAACTCTACTTCACAGTCCTGCTGCTGCTATCAACATACAGTTATGACTACACAGACCTAACACTGGCTGCAGTTTTGCATGGTCAACACTGCTGACACATCATCTTTAAATACGTAAGTTTGAAATTTATAGGGGAGAATTTATATCTGAAACTTTGGTTTCAGTCACTGTTGGTGGAGGAATTATATTGTATTGTCAGAGCCGCCGCCCCTTTAATACTATACGCAATTCTAATGACCTGGAAGTCACTGATGGACAAGCCGCCCCTTTAATTCTATTTGAAATTCTAAGGACCTGGAAGTCACTGGTACAGACGCCGCCCCTTTAGTTCTATACAAAATTCTAAGGACCTAGAAGTTACTGGTGGAGGCGCCACCCCTTTAATTTTATATGGAATTCTAAGGACCTGGAAGTCAGCGATGGAGGCGCCGCCCCTTTAACTCTATACGGCATTTTAAGGACCTGGAAGTTACTGGTGGGGGTGCCGCCCCTTTAATTCTATATGAAATTCTAAGGACCTGGAAGTCACTGATGGAGCCGCCGCCCCTTTAATTCTATACAAAATTCTAAGGACCTGGAAGTCACTGATGGAGGCGCCGCCCCTTTAATTCTATATGAAATTCTAAGGACCTGGAAGTCACTGGTGGAGGCGCCGTCCCTTTAATTCTATATGAAATTCTAAGGACCTGGAAGTCTCTAATGGAGCCACCACCCCTTTAATTCTATACGGAATTCTAAGGACCTGGAAGTCACTGGCTGGAAAAATCTGCTGAACCTTGCAGGAATTTGTGCTGGATAAAAAAAACGTGTGACTTATTCATGTGTTGCCGATCACGGCAGATAAACAGGGTCTCAGCTCCTTAAAATTTCATGCAAGATACAACCAGATACAACCAGCTATACCCAGCTATAACCAGATATACCCAGATATAGATATAACCAGATGTAGCCAGATGTACCCAGATGTAGCCAGATGTACCCAGATATACCCAGTGTGGGAGATTTGGCCCAGTAGAGAGCGTGGTAGCGGGGTGCTGTGATGCAGTTCACGACAGTGACACCAAGATACAGTCCAAAACAGGTCTCGCCTGTGTTTATTTCAGCAGGAACAAAATAAAACAGCCTTCACATTCAGGCATAAAAAACAAAATAATATCCTACCCGTCAGGGTGCTAACTATACAGTGATTCTCTAACTCACCACTTAACAAAACACTTTCGCTGTTTCAGGCACAGAGGTCAGGGCTGTGTGCTCTCCAGCCTCCTTCCAGAGAGACAACACTTTTAGCTCTGCTGAGCGGCTTTATGTGGGCTGATTGGGCTGTTCCCACCACCTGTGTCCAAGGTGCTGGACACCCAACCTCAGCACTAAGGCCTTGCATAATAGCAAAACCTAGGGGAAACATACCGCCCATCCACAGTTAACCCCTTCAGTGTCTCACATACCTTCCCCCTCTGTTTGACCCTGTGGGGGCGAACACTTTTGGCCATCAGACAGTGGGTACGAGACAGGGCATCGGCATTCCCATGCAGCTTTCCTGCTCGATGTTCCACCGTGAATTTGAAGTTCTGCAACATTAGGAACCACCTTGTGACCCTGGCGTTCCTCTCTTTGGCCTGACTCATCCAGGTGAGGGGAGAGTGATCGGTCACCAGTGTAAACTGTCGTCCTATCAAGTAATATCTCAGGGATTCCAGAGCCCATTTTATCGCCAAGCACTCCCTCTCAACTATGCTATAGTTCTTCTCAGGAGGTGTGAGCTTGCGGCTCAGGAATGTCACGGGATGTTCCTCACCCTCCACTACTTGGGACAGGACAGCCCCTAAGCCCACGTCGGAAGCGTCAGTCTGCACAATAAAGGTCTTGGTGAAGTTAGGGGTGATCAGTACCGGTCCCTCGCACAAAACCGTCTTAAGTCGCTGAAACGCCCCCTCAGCCTCTTCACTCCACTTTACCACCACCACCCCGCTACCCTTGGTCAGGTCAGTCAGGGGTGCCGCTATGGTAGCAAAATCGGGGATAAATCGGCGATAATAGCCCACTATGCCTAGGAAAGCCCTCACTTGCTTCTTGCTCATAGGTCGTGGCCACTGCTGGATCGCCTCCACTTTATTTACTTGGGGTTTGATGACACCTCGCCCAATACGGTACCCCAGGTAACGGGCCTCTTCCAGACCCAGTGCACATTTTTGGGGGTTCGCTGTCAACTCTGCTGCCCTCAGGGAGTCTACCACGGCTTGCACCTTGGCCAGGTGACTCTCCCAATCGTTACTATAAACTATGATGTCATCAAGGTAGGCCGAGGCATATCTCCGGTGAGGTTTTAGGACGAGATCCATTAACCTCTGGAATGTGGCGGGAGCCCCATGTAGCCCAAAGGGGAGTACCACGTACTGAAAAAGCCCATCAGGAGTAACAAAAGCGGTCTTCTCTTTGGCCCTGTCAGTAAGGGGTACCTGCCAATACCCTTTCGTCAGGTCAAGGGTGGAGAAGAATCTAGCCTGTCCAAGTCGTTCTATCAACTCGTCAACCCTGGGCATGGGATAAGAATCAAATTTGGACACCTCGTTCAACTTCCTAAAGTCATTGCAGAACCGTAGGGAACCATCAGGTTTGGGAATCAACACAATAGGACTCGACCAGTCACTTTTAGACTCCTCGATAACCCCCAGGTCTAACATCTGCCTGACTTCTTCGGATATGGCAAGCCCGCGCGCTTCAGGGACCCGGTAGGGTTTTTGGTGTACCCGGATGTGGGGTTCGGTTATGATATCATGCTTGATGACTGAAGTACGTCCCGGTAACTTAGAGAACACATCCACATTTCGGAGCACAAACTCCTTCGCTTCCTGAATCTGGGCCCTGGAGAGGGACTCCGAGATCCGTACTTCAGGCACCTTGGCATCGGGTACACCTACCTCCGGTGTCCCCTTCTTGGGGACAGAAGCTTTTTCTACTCCCACGGCCATCAGGGACTCTCTTTCCCTCCATGGCTTTAGGAGGTTCACGTGGTATATCTGTTCGGGTTTCCTCCTCCCCGGCTGAGATACCTTGTAGGTTACCTCCCCTACTTTCTCCATGACCTCATATGGTCCTTGCCATTTTGCCAAGAACTTGCTCTCAACGGTGGGCACCAGAACTAGCACTCTGTCGCCTGGGTTAAAGGTCCTGAGTCTGGCTGACCTATTGTAGACCCTAGACTGGGCCTCTTGTGCACTTGTCATGTGCTCCTTTACAAGGGGCATTACCGCCGCTATGCGGTCCTGCATAAGGGAGACGTGTTCTATCACACTACGGTGGGGGGTCCTCTCCTGTTCCCAGGTCTCCTTGGCTATATCCAAAAGCCCACGTGGGGAACGGCCATATAACAGCTCAAAAGGTGAGAAACCCGTGGAGGACTGGGGAACTTCACGTATGGCAAACATCAAATAGGGCAACAAACAATCCCAGTCCTTCCCATCCTTGCTGACCACCCTCTTTAGCATCCCCTTCAAGGTCTTGTTAAACCTCTCGACCAGGCCATCTGTCTGAGGATGATACACAGAGGTGCGGAGCTGTTTAACCTGCAGTAACTTACACATCTCCTTCATTACCCTAGACATGAATGGGGTACCCTGGTCAGTCAAGATTTCCTTGGGGAGGCCTGTGCGTGAGAATACCTGGAACAGCTCCCTAGCAATATTTTTGGAGGAGGTGTTCCTTAATGGAATCGCCTCAGGATACCGCGTAGCGTAGTCCAGGATAACCAGGATGTATTGGTGCCCCCTTGAGGATTTGACTATGGGGCCAACCAGATCCATTGCAATCCGTTCAAATGGCACCTCTATGATTGGTAGCGGGACCAAAGGACTCCTGAAGTGGGACACCGGGGCAGTAAGTTGACACTCAGGGCAGGAGCTACAATACCGGTTTACCTCCTCCCACACCCCGGGCCAGAAAAATCTCTGCAGGATCTTCTCCCGGGTCTTCTCAGCACCTAAGTGCCCTCCCAGCACATGTTTGTGTGCCAACTCTAGCACCAGCCTACGGTGAGATTGGGGTACTACAAGTTGCTCAACCTCCTCACCCCATATCTGGTCGACCCTGTACAACAGCTCCCCAACAATCACCATTCGGGGGTATATTTTGTCAGCCCCTGGTATTTGGAGTACCCCATTTATCACCTTAACATTCTCCCGTGCTTTAAACAAGGTAGGGTCCTGTAGCTGTGCAGCCCCAAAATTCTCACGGGAAAACTCAAGGTCCGGCATGTCGGCCACCTCCTCGTGGCCCTCGACCTCACCAGCTAGGACCTCTAGGGGAGAGAATTCATCACATGGGGTCACCCCTACTGCTGGTGTGGGTACATCGGCCTCAAAGGGTTCAGGGGCCAAGGCCGGACATACCTGACGTCCATTATCTGCAACAGCACCTGAGGTGGGTCTTTGTCTCCAGAGGTCCCAAAACACTGGTAAGTCTCTGCCGATAATAGCCTCATGAAACAGGGTCCCCACCACCCCCACTTCATGGGTAATAGTACCACAAGGTGTATGTAGGTTGATGACAGCAGTGGGATATTCGCGAGTGTCCCCATGTATACACAACACTCCCACTTTACGCCCACTCTACAGTCCAGGATCAACCAAAGTTCCCCGCACCAGGGTAACCAGACTCCCTGAGTCTAGCAAGGCTTCCACCGTGTGACCACCGATTGTGACCATACACACTTGGGGTTCTGCATCCGTGACTGACTCGGCAGCCAGAACCGGCCGGGCAAACAGTGACATTCGCCGGGTCTGATTGCAGTCCATTGGCTCCACTGACAGGGGACAGTTGGCAGCAATATGGCCCATTTCATGGCATCGCCAGCACTGGATACGGCTATGACCTCTGTCACGAGCCTCACTGGGTTTCTGTGTATCCAAGCCCCCCAGTGTACCCCCTCCCAACCTGACCTGTTTCCCTTTTTCTGCAGTAGCAGTCCTACCAGATGGTTTAATGGCCTTGTCACTGGCACTGCTTCGTGTGGGAGGGATAAGTAGAAGATCCTCCGTAGCCCGATATCTCTCTACTAGGGACACGAGTTCCTCAGCATTTGTGGGACCGGCCTGTCCAACCCACCGCTGGAGCCGAGAGGGCAGAGAACGGGTGAACTTGTCAAGAACCACTCTCTCGACCATCTGTGCTGGGGTGCAGTCATCGGGTTGTAGCCACTTCCGGACAAGATGGATCAGGTCATGCATTTGGGAGCGCGGGGGTAGTTTTTCAGAGTATGCCCACTGGTGGACCCGGCTGGAACGAACTTGAACGGTGACCCCAAGACGAGCCAGAATCTCCGCCTTTAGCTGGGGGTACTCACGGGCCTCCGTCTCACTCAGGTCGTAGTAGGCCTTCTGCGATTCGCCTGTCAGGAACGGCGCCAGGACATCTGCCCACTGCTCAGCTGGTAACTCCTCTCGCTCAGCTACTCGCTCGAACACAGTGAGATAAGCCTCCACGTTGTCGGTCGCCGTCATCTTTTGTAAAGCCTTCTGCACTGCAGCCCGTGCGGAATGCTGGACAACCGGGTACCCTTGCAAACCAGTATGGGACCCCTCAGTAGTCGTCGCTTGCGGTGCTGCCATAACGCCAGAAAACTTTTCCATCATCAGCTGGAACATGGCTCGGGACTCTTCCTGCTGTTGCTGTAGCATGGCTCGGGACTCTGCCTGCTGCTGCTGGAGCATGGCTTGCTGCTGTCGGGACCTCTCCTCCTGCTGCTGGAGCATGGCTTGCTGCTGTCGGGACCTCTCCTCCTGCTGCTGGAGCATGGCTTGCTGCAGCTGTCGATTAGCCTGGGACTCTTCCTGCTGCTGGCGGGACCTCTCCTCCTGCTGCTGGAGCATGGCTTGCTGCAGCTGTCGATTAGCTCGGGACTCTTCCTGTTGTTGCTGGAGCATGGCTTTAATAAAGTCCTCCATCTTGGCTTTATCCTGCAATTTGCCTGCTGCTTTCACCCAGGCCATGCAATGTTGCAGGATGTAGCGAGCCTTTCAGGTGTGTGTCTTTTGAACTGCCCGCAATCCAAAGCACCATATGTGGGGATTTGGCCCAGTAGAGACCGTGGTAGCGGGGTGCTGTGATGCAGTTCAAGACAGTGACACCAAGGTACAGTCCAAAACAGGTCTCGCCTGCGTTTATTGTAGCAGCAAAATAAAACAGCCTTTACATTCAGGCATTAAATAAACAAAAATCCTACCCGTCAGGGTGCTAACTATACAGGTGTTCACTAACTCACCACTATACAAAATCACTTGGCTGCTCCAGGCACAGAGGTCAGGGCTGTGTGCTCTCCAGCCTCCTTCCAGAGAGAGACAACACTTTTAGCTCTGCTGAGCGGTTTAAAAAAAAGACTGATTGGGCTGCTCCCATCACCTGTGTCCAAGGTGCTGGACACCCAACCTCAGCACTAAGGCCTTGCATAATAGCAAAACCTAGGGGAAACATACCGCCCATCCACAGTTAACCCCTTCAGTGTCTCACACCAGATATACCCAGATATAACCATATATAACCAGATATACCCAGATATAACCAGATATAACCAGATATAACCAGATATATCCAGATATAACCAGATATAACCAGATATAACCAGATATACCCAGATATACCCAGATATAACCAGATATACCCAGATATAACCAGATATAACCAGATATAACCAGATATACCCAGATATATCCAGATATAACCAGATATAACCAGATATACCCAGACATAACCAGATATAACCAGATATACCCAGATATAACCAGATATACCCAGATATAACCAGATATACCCAGATATACCCAGATATACCCAGATATAACCAGATATACCCAGATATAACCAGATATACCCAGATATAAGCAGATATACCCAGATATACCCAGATATAACCAGATATACCCAGATATAACCAGATATACCCAGATATAAGCAGATATACCCAGATATAGCCAGATATAACCAGATATACCCAGATATACCCAGATATAACCAGATATAACCAGATATACCCAGATATAACCAGATATACCCAGATATACCCAGATATAACCAGATATACCCAGATACAACCAGATATAACCAGATATACCCAGATATAACCAGATATACCCAGATATACCCAGATATATACAGATATAACCAGATATATCCAGATATAACCAGATATACTCAGATATATCCAGATATATCCAGATATAACCAGATATACCCAGATATACCCAGATATAACCAGATATACCCAGATATAACCAGATATACCCAGATACAACCAGATATAACCAGATATACCCAGATATACCTAGATATATCCAGATATAACCAGATATACCCAGATATAACCAGATATACCCAGATATAACCAGATATACCCAGATATAACCAGATATATCCAGATATAACCAGATATATCCAGATATAACCAGATATACCCAGATATACCCAGATATACCCAGATATACCCAGATATAACCAGATATAACCAGATATACCCAGATATATCCAGATATAACCAGATATACCCAGATATAACCAGATATACCCAGATATACCCAGATATAACCAGATATACCCAGATATACCCAGATATAACCAGATATACCCAGATATACCCAGATATAACCAGATATACCCAGATACAACCAGATATAACCAGATATACCTAGATATATCCAGATATATCCAGATATAACCAGATATAACCAGATATACCCAGATATACCCAGATATACCCAGATATAACCAGATATATCCGATACACCATGACTAAGAACGGTTAATCCGTTTGAAACGCGTTGGATTGAGAGAGGGAATATTGAAAAATAATGCTGTGGATGTCTGCATTTTGACCAAAATAAAAGTCTTAAAGTTTTTTTCCGGAATTTGGCTGGACTGTCGAGAGTTTTTTTCTATAACCAGATATACCCAGATATATCCAGATATACCCAGATATAACCAGATCTAACCAGATACACCCAGATATAACCAGATATACCCAGATATACCCAGATATATCCAGATATACCCAGATATAACCAGATATAACCAGATATACCCAGATATACCCAGATATACCCAGATATAACCAGATATACCCAGATATAACCAGATATAACCAGATATACCCAGATATACCCAGATATATCCAGATATACCCAGATATAACCAGATATAACCAGATATAACCAGATATAACCAGATATACCCAGATATACCCAGATATACCCAGATATAACCAGATATACCCAGATATAACCAGATATAACCAGATATAACCAGATATACCCAGATATACCCAGATATATCCAGATATACCCAGATATAACTAGATATAACCAGATATATCCAGATATAACCAGATATAACCAGATCTAACCAGATATAAAAAGAAGCAAATACAGAAAAAGAAGAAATCTCAGCAAATTCTCCCGTCAAATGGAATTTTTGTCGCCATCTTTGTGCAGCAGCTCAGTCCTGTTCACATAAAGAGTATATGATAGACGGGTCAGCTCTCTGCATTGAGCTACTCACAGTGCCTCCACTCTGCTCTGAGTGATGGCTATAGTATACAATCAGATGCCTGCTATAGCTTTTACTCAGAGCAGAAAGGAGAGTTGTCTGAAAGGCAAGAGCTAAGTGCACAGCAGTGTGAGGACACTCCCCCGCTGCACTTATAGCAGCTAAATCTCCTTCTCCCTTCATCTTTTGCCATTTTTGCCCCATATCTGTCCAGAAGATCATCCATCTAAACCCACAGTATGAAATCCAATCAGATCAGCTCTCACTGGCTGCAGCAGGAGCCCCTCCCCCACATAATTAAAGGGATCTGCCAAGAACTGGGAAACAAAGAATCCAAACGAAAGAAATGCCATAGAATAAGTGTTTTAGTTTCATCTCCAATGTGGTCACCTTTGGTTTTCATCCTGCACCCCCATAAATTGGGATGGAATTTCAGCAATAAAGGACAGCTATGAAGATTTCGAGGGGGTCCCACCAGTCAGCACTCCCTGGGATCAGACATTTATCATCTATCCTGTAGATAACGGTTAAATATTAGTAATGAAAAAACCCCTTTAAGCAGGTAAGTGACAGCTGCTTGGACCTACCTCCGGTCCAGGGCTGTGGTGGTCACAGTTTTAGTCCATTATCTATAATCTCTAATTGTGAACATGTAAGAAATCTGACAATGAGAAGGAAACCTGAGACTGAGGGACTATTTCTCCTGCCGGTGGCTGTGAAGCAGAATATACAGGATTTGGTCAGATTGGATAGCGGTTATGTCACGAGTCTGTCCAGGAGATGTTGTTGGTTTCTGTAATGACAGTAAGGAAACATTTACGGCCTCCCCTGAGTATCAATTTATGGCTGAAGCTGAGGCCGATCTATATGGGTCGCTGCTAAGTCTTCAGGATAAACAACAGACAAAGGCAACATCCAGGGATCCGCTCATCAATAGGGAAGAGAAGCAAAAAGCATCACAATGCAATAACAATACAATAACATAACAATAACAATATAACAACAATACAATAACAGAACAACAACAATACAACAATACAAAAACAAAACAACAAAAACAGAACAATAACAATATAACAACAATGAAATAAAAGAACAATAACAATATAACAACAATACAATAACAGAACAAAAACAATAAAATAACAATACAATAATAGAACAATACAACAACAATACAATTACAGAACAATAACAATACAATAAATAACAAAACAATAACAATATAACAACAATGAAATAACAGAAGAACTATAATACAACAATACAAAGACAAAACAACAAAAACTGAACAATAACAATATAACAACAATGACATAACAGGACAATAACAATATAACAATACAATAACAGAGCAATACAGTAACAATGCAACAACAATACAATTGCAGAACAATAACAAAATAATAACAATATAACAACAATGCAATAACAGAATAATTATAATACAACAATACAAAAGCAATACAACAATACAATAACAGAACAATAACAATACAACAATACAAAAATACAATAACAATACAATACAGTTACAATGCTACAACAATACAATTACAGAACAATAACAATACAATGGTTATTAAAGACATTCTATGTAAAGGTGCGCCCAATATGAAGGGATGGTGCGATTGAGGAGCAACATTTCAAGAGGCAAAATTGTGGGTTGGTGACCTTAATGGAAAGAACAAACTTCCCCTTTAATAGTCACAACTTTCTACAGGATCTTCTGTATAATGTAGATGGTTAATGGGAATCTATTACTAGGTGTAACCCTACAAAACTGCAGCCAGTGTTAGGTATTATCCTTGGAGAAATGTGTAATCCAACCTTTGTGTATGTTGTTATTAGCAGCAGGACTGTGAAATATGCATTTATATTCTGCTATTGTAGCTTATCCAAGTGCACTGGGGTCATGTTGTCACACTGCTCTGCTCTGTGCTTTCTGCAGCAAGTGTTAGGTATTGTCCCTGGAGAGATGTGTAATCGTACATTTGTGTGTGTTGTTAGTAGAAGCAGAACTGTGATATATAAATTTATATTCCAAGATTATACTGGAGGCGTGTCCTCACTGCTGTGCTCTGTACTCCCTGTAGACAGTATTTGGTATTGTCCCTGGAGAGATGTGTAATCAGACCTTTGTGTATGTTGTTAGGAGCAGTAGCAGGACTGTGATGTATGGATTTATATTCTAGGTATGTAGCTGATCCAAGTGCACTGGGGAATGTCCTCACACTGCTGTGCTCTGTGCTGTCAGTGTTATGTATTGTTCCTGGAGGGATATGTTTAACCATACCTTTGCGTTTGTTGTGAGTAGCAGCAGGACTGTGACATATAGATCTATATTCCAGGATTGTAATTTCTCCATGTGCACTGGGCGCTCAATGATATAGTTACATTGAGGCACTTTTCTTAATACGGTAATTTAAATGTATATTGTAAAGTGGAAGACCCCTTTAAATAAATATTTGCCTCAATCCACCACTGATATTATTCTGAGCTGATTTGGTTTCTGAGCTGGTTTCCAAATAGAGCAGACTGGCACTGAATGCAACATAGAGAACCAGAGCCAGAGGAACAGCTCCATTATCTGTATAGTGGCCAAGCTAAGTAATTGCAGCTCAAATGATTGGATCTTCAAAGCTCCTTGAAGGGTACATGTAAAAGGATTTCAGGTCTGAAGTTCACTCTCTTCATTATGTCTTTTGGGAAGTATCCAACTTGGTAAGTGGTTTGGGTGGCCATGGACCCTTAGACGCCTTGGGCCTTAGAAGCCATGACCATCTAGAAACCTTGGGCCCTAGAATCCATGACCATCTAGAAACCTTGGGCCCTAGAAGCCATGACCATCTAGAAACCTTGGGCCTTAGAAGCCATGACCATATAGAAACCTTGAGCCCTAGAAGCCATGACCATCTAGAAACCTTGGGCCCTAGAAGCCATGACCATATAGAAACCTTGGGCCTTAGAAGCCATGACCATATAGAAACCTTGAGCCCTAGAAGCCATGACCATCTAGAAACCTTGGGCCCTAGAAGCCATGACCATATAGAAACCTTGGGCCCTAGAAGCCATGACCATATAGAAACCTTGGGCCCTAGAAGCCATGACCATCTAGAAACCTTGGGCCCTAGAAGCCATGACCATCTAGAAACCTTGGGCCCTAGAAGCCATGACCATCTAGAAACCTTGGGCCCTAGAACCTTTGGGCCATTTCCATTTCATAATCCACTACTGTTGAAGGAGAAAAGTAGATCTTACTATTTAGTCATAATCTGGAGAAACCCCAAGCCGGTGCTTTTGGCAAATTTAAAGACAATGAAACTCTAAACAACCAATGGACGACCCAAAGTAGATTTCTCATCAAGGTCTGGGAGATCCAAGTCTCAACTCTGGTCCCAACAACCTGAAACCATGGAGGCGGGTAAGGAATGGGGATCTCACTAGAGTCATGGCAAGGCCATGTTGGGGTAAACAGATATCAGACCCTTCAATCCTGGAAGGTGACACTTAGAACCAAATTGGGTTCCAGTTATGCAATGATGTCCTCTACGTAACTGCCACAGATGTGGTTGTATTTTGCCTTCTGGCCAACCTCTCCCCATGACATGCCAACTCCAAAATGTCCAAAGGATATTTGTTCTATTTGATGACATTTTGAAGTCTCTATTGGGATATTGCAAGTAGTTCTGATAGAAGCCACGCTGACTGGTAACGGAATTATGTGTCTTCAGATACAATATTACAGCATCGAGCACCAACAACAGAGGAAACAAGCAGCCGAGGACGCGCCATATGGCCGCATAATACAAGAGCGGGGAACACAGATGTCGCTCATTTAATGTTACTGTTTGGATCAGTTTAGGCTTAAAAATCACTTTGGAGAAGTTGCTAAAGTTTCTTTTAAGGTCACGAGGTGCTTGATGCAAACAGAACACCTGGGGTCCACTCTGAAGGCAGATGGCAAGTTCTTCATAAAATTCTTGGGCGGTAGAGTATAGCACTTCAGAGCAGTACAATGGCGCAGGATTTGTCTCCTCGCCATCTGTGCTTGGCCTATTTAGTTGCCAACCACCAATTAAATTGCAGTAATATGACGTTAGGCTTAGAAATCCCATTTTCTTATACACTCACCGGCCACTTTATTAGGTACACCATGCTAGTAACGGGTTGGACCCCCTTTTGCCTTCAGAACTGCCTCAATTCTTCGTGGCATAGATACAACAAGGTGCTGGAAGCTCCTCAGAGATTTTGGTCCATATTGACATGATGGCATCACACAGTTGCTGCAGATTTGTCGGCTGCACATCCCAAAGATGCTCTATTGGATTGAGATCTGGTGACTGTGGAGGCCATTTGTGTCCAGTGACCTCATTGTCATGTTCAAGAAACCAGTCTGAGATGATTCCAGCTTTATGACATGGCGCATTATCCTGCTGAAAGTAGCCATCAGATGTTACAGGGTACATTGTGCTCATAAAGGGATGGACATGGTCAGCAACAATACTCAGGTAGGCTGTGGCGTTGTACCAAGGGGCCCAAAGAGTGCCAAGAAAATATTCCCCACACCATGACACCACCACCAGCCTGAACCGTTGATACAAGGCAGGATGGATCCATGACACCACCACCACCAGCCTGAGCCGCTGATACAAGGCAGGATGGATCCATGCTTTCATGTTGTTGACGCCAAATTCTGACCCTACCATCCGAATGTCGCAGCAGAAATCGAGACTCATCAGACCAGGCAACGTTTTTCCAATCTTCTACTGTCCAATTTCGATGAGCTTGTGCAAATTGTAGCCTCAGTTTCCTGTTCTTAGCTGAAAGGAGTGGCACCCGGTGTGGTCTTCTGCTGCTGTAGCCCATCTGCCTCAAAGTTGGACGTACTGTGCGTTCAGACATGCTCTTCTGCCTACCTTGGTTGTAACGGGTGGCGATTTGAGTCACTGTTGCCTTTCTATCAGCTCGAACCAGTCTGCCCATTCTCCTCTGACCTCTGGCATCAACAAGGCATTTCCGCCCACAGAACTGCCGCTCACTGGATGTTTTTTCTTTTTCGGACCATTTTCTGTAAACCCTAGAGATGGTTGTGCGTGAAAATCCCAGTAGATCAGCAGTTTCTGAAATACTCAGACCAGCCCTTCTGGCACCAACAACCATGCCACGTTCAGAGGCCACAAATCACCTTTCTTCCCCATACTGATGCTCGGTTTGAACTGCAGGAGATTGTCTTGACCATGTCTACATGCCTAAATGCACTGAGTTGCCGCCATGTGATTGGCTGATTAGAAATTAAGTGTTAACGAGCAGTTGTACAGGTGTACCTAATAAAGTGGCCGGTGAGTGTATATGGAAACTCTAGTATGGGTAAGGAACCCACAGGATCTCTGAAGGCTCATTCAGCCAATATTAATGGCCATGGTACTGTTCATGTGAGATAGATATTGCCTTCTTCGGTCAAAGAGTGGCATCTTAAGACCACCAAGGAGGTCACATATTGGCCAAAGTAGATCCCTTGACCTCCTAGAACTTCAGGTGCTGAAGAACGGCAGTAGTGAATGTATTATTCAGGTACTATATGGTATAAATATCGTATAGTGGTTTTATTAGACACTGAATGGCAGTCATGTTTAGGCAGCATTATTAAAGTACTGTATAGAGGTATTATTTAGCCAGTATGGAGGTATTATTAACGTACTATATGGAGGTATTATTAAGGCACTACAATATGGTGGTATTATTAAGGTACTGTATTTTGGTGTTATTTAGGCACTACAGTATGGTGTTATTATTAAGTTACTGTATGGAGATATTATTTAGGCACTACAATATGGTGGTATTATTAAGGTACTGTATGGAGGTATTATTAGGCACTACAGTATGGTGGTATTGTTTAGGAACTACAGTATGGTGGTATTATTAACTTACTGTATGGTGGTATTATTTAGGCACTACAGTATGGTGGTATTGTTTAGGAACTACAGTATGGTGGTATTACTTAGGTAATGTATGGAAGCATTATTAAAGCACTACAGTATGTTGGTATTACTTAGGTACAGTATGGTGGTATTATTTAAGCACTACAGTATGGTGGTATTACTTAGGTACAGTATGGTGGTATTATTTAAGCACTACAGTATGTTGGTATTACTTAGGTACAGTATGGTGGTATTATTTAGGCACTACGGTATGGTGGTATTATTAAGGTACTGTATGTTGGTATTATTTAGGCACTACAGTATGGTGGTATTATTAAGGTACTGTATGTTGGTATTATTTAGGCACTACAGTATGGTGGTATTATTAAGGTACTGTATGTTGGTATTATTTAGGTACTACAGTATGGTGGTATTATTTAGGCACTACGGTATGGTGGTATTATTAAGGTACTGTATGTTGGTATTATTTAGGCACTACAGTATGGTGGTATTATTAAGGTACTGTATGTTGGTATTATTTAGGCACTACAGTATGGAGGTATTATTAAGGTACTGTATGTTGGTATTATTTAGGTACTACAGTATGGTGGTATTATTAAGGTACTGTATGGAAGTATTATTTATGTATTGAATCATTGTATAGTTTAAATACTGTTCTGTATTTTTGCAGTCTATACAGTGCACATGTACCTATAGCTACAGCTTATAAGTGTGTAGATCTAGCATTTCTCTTGGTGTCCCCGTGGCCGTGGCCCTTTAGAATAAATGTAATTACCCCAGAAAACTATTAGACCTGGAACATTCCTGATGTGATTGGTAGATCTCCTCCTTTATCCCTCAGAGATATCGCAGGTGTTATTGTTGTCTTGGCGCTCCAGTTATAGCGCATTAAAAATATTAACCAATTATAACGGGTGATTTTTGGTCTAAAACTGGACATGGAATTGGAAGTGAACCATCGCCTGGAACAGGTGGCATCCCTGACACGATGAGACCCTGTAATGGGATCTAAATTGTCACTTTCACGGATCACAGGAACAAATGTTTAACGCGGCAGATGAAAGCTGTGAGGGTCTACGGGAGTTATTATCAGCAGAAGACATTTAGAGGAAATCCTCCGGCTTCTCACCTCTAAACCGGCCATACAGATACAAAAACGGAATATAGTGATAAAATAATAGGGCGAGGGGGGTGACAAAAATATTGTCATCACAGCTGTCCTGGGCCTTGTCATGGTGGACTTTCCCGATGTAGAAATAGAAGATCACTCGAGGTTGAGGTGCTGGATCCTTGAAGTTTTGGTTTACACACATTGTTTTTGGCTTAGTTTTTGATGGATTCCCATTCTCGTAACCAAACATTTCCAAAGTATCCCCTCCTATGGTATGGATATTATTTGGAAAGGTAAGCATCTCTTCATCTTCTGACTTGGTTATCTTTAGACCCACCATATTGAGGCCATAAGAGATATCAAGATCCTTAGACTATTGAGATAGAACTGGGTGCAACATATGGTATGGTCCTTGGAGTGAAGGAGCCCTTCCATGATAGCCGCCATCTTTTTATCGAATGGTTCCATCCTTATTTAGGATACATGTTCAGTGATACCATCTTCTGTCTTTGTAGACCCCTTCTCAATTTTGGTGCTAGTATCGTATCCGAAAAAAAGCCTTACATGTTACATGGAACACCATACCTTCTAGTGATTAATGGGGGGTCATTGGTCATAGACCCCCATGGATGAAGAAGGAAGATGCGAACCATGCTAACCTTTAGGGCCTTGACATCTATAATAACCAAGGTGCAATTGTGATAGATGAATTGTGATCACCATATCAGAAGTTTAGGGGCATTGTTTTGGGTGAATGTCGTGGTCCAGTTTTGCCAATTAGTTACCGTATGTCTTAATAGTCTGGGGATCTTGATATCTCCATTAGTTATGGTCCCATTCTGCTGGGAGATCTCTAAGTCTGAAGATAAAGATAGAGACATTTTCATCTCAATAGTTTGTAGGATCTTGATATCTCCATTAGTTATCATAACTTTATTATTAATCCAAAGATATCCAAATCAGAAGATGAAGGGGTTGAGTAATTGTGGTATGGCAATGTTTGGTTGGTAATTGGTTGAGTCTACGGACCCCCACTAATGTTGAAGGAATGATCTAACTTTGTTTGTAGGACCATGACATCTGCAATGAAAATAGATCTTGTGAAAGTTGAAGGTCAAAAGATGAAGGTCCATAGTGTTGGGTTGAATGATGTGAACATTTTTCCTAGTGGCCCAAGGTTTACAGATCCTTTCAGCTCTTACAAGAGGGAATGATGTAAATAGTTTGTAGGACCACAACATCTGCAATGTATATGGAACCATTGGGATGGATCCACATATATCCAAGTCACAACATGACGGGGGCAACATGTTAGAAATGTTCTAACAATTAGAGGGACTCACCATCTACAAACACCTATTGACAAGGGAAAGATGAAACCACCATCCATGTCACTAGTCTGAGATACACATGATTCCATAGTGATGTATCTAAAGATCTTCAAGTTAGTAGATGAAGATGGGATGACCCTCATTGATGGGGATGACCCTTTTTTATTGAAATGTGGGGGAGGGTTGTCACCATTTATAGTTTGCCACAAATAAAGTGGGAAATACTGGATCCTGCCCATAGCACTAGACTGAAGGATCTTGACATGTGTACCGTGCATGGTCCAATGATCTCTAAGTCTTTAGATAAATGTGCATTGGTCAGTACAAAGGATGTGGCCCATTTGTTCTAACAATAAGAGCACGGTGGCTCAGTGGTTAGCACTACAGCCCTGCAGCGCTGGGGTCCTGGGTTCAAGTCCTACCCGGGTCAACATCTGCAAAGAGTTTGTATGTTCTCTCTGTGTTTGCGTGGGTTTCCACCAGGTCCTCGAGTTTCCTCCCACACTCCAAAACATACTGGTAGGTTGATTAGATTGTCAGCCCCATTGGGGACAGGGACTGATTTGGGAAGATCTGTGCAGCGCTGCGTAATCTGTATGCACTATATAAATAAACAAATTTATCCAGTGATGCCGAACCTTTTAGAGACCGGGTGCTCAAACTTCAACCAAAACCTACTTATTCACCATCAAGCGCCAACTTGACAATTTAACATTCAATCGTATCAGCCCCCTGAGGACACAAATACAGTTGAAAGCAGGAAGGCAAATTCAGACATCATGGCAGCTTCTCTCGAGGGTCTCTCTGTACAGGAAGAATTATGGGGCCAGTAGTAGGACCTTCAAAAATAGTCTGGCCCGGTTCACACCTTCTTACTCCTCTTGCAGTTCCAATCAATCAAAGATACGTCACCTTAAAAAAGTGTCGAGAGCTGCATCTCAATTGTCTAGGACTGCAGGAAGATTTAAGTCCTGTCTGGTGAACTTTGTCCTGAGGCCACAGCCTGGGTGCCCCCAGAAAGGTCTCCGAGTGCCACCTCTGGCACCCGTGCCATAGGTTCACCATCACTGACCTACTCCAATGAAAAAGGAAAAAATATGACCACGTCCATGTTGCTAATGCTGCAGGAGCTTAAAAATTGGAAGGGGGCTGGCAGATCCAAATGTCAGAATTCTGAATTTGTGGATATCCAAACAAGAAGATAAAAGGACATGGAGCTGAGATTAATGTGCAACACCCTCGCCGATGCAAGGCGAGGGAGTGTTTGCGAATATGCCCCATCTGCATGTAACCACATTACACTACATGGTCCTTATGGGACATAGGGGACATTGCAGTGGTTAATCCTGCCTGGCAAGGCAGAAGTTAATCTGTGTATGATGTAAGATTCTATTATCCAATGATCTGTGTTACATCCTGTCCTCTGTAAGCTGAGATGTAATTGGAGGAGCAGCCACCACCTGACCAGGGGAGTTACAAGACCCTGTCAGGAAACTTGCAGAACTAGGGCAGTCTCTCCCAGGAGGGAGAAGAGACCAGTTCTAGTCAGACCCTCTGGGTCTGCAGGGCACAAGATCAGAACAGCTAGAGACTAGTTTAGCCTAGCTCAGATGAGAAGAGAAGCAGACTGGGTTACCCCAGTCCAGACTCTATTCAGCCAGCATACCAGATAAGAGCAGGAAGAGCCTAGCCCCTGCCTCTGAAGAGTGGAGCTAATAGCTAAGAGTTAGTGAGGAAAGGGGTATCATCCTACCTTCAAGGGTGATACCTGAAGCACTCCAGGACAAGCTGAAGCTTCCTATTAGGACACAGCTACCTCCCAGCCTGCCCTCTGCATCCAGGCTGGCGATCTACCTCCTGTGGCTTCCTCCAGCTGCATCTCAGCACTCCACCATTCTGTTAAAGGCACGTTGCTGAAGTTCCTGTCGGTTCCAATAAAGAACTGTAAGTTGTTTTCATTCAACCTCTGCCTCCGTCTGGTCCCTGCTACTACGGCTGCCCTCATCACGGGCACCCTGTCCACCACACAGAGACTCATACTCTAGACACCAAAGGGTTGCCCCAGGGAGATCCGCTATATCCGCCTCTCCCTCATCATTTCTTGCCAACACCACCCTACTGGAGACCTGCCAGGCTGTAGGACAGCCCTCCGGTTCCCCATACCAAGCACCGTGACACAAGCGTGCTTAGGCCGCAACCGCCAGCCACTCAGGTACTGCGGGCCTCGGCTGACTCCAGGCCCCGAGAAAAGGCTAGGCCCCGGTGGGGGATGTTGCAAATGCCGTTCCACCTTCATTCTACAAATCAATGGGATTCACCAGACGCAGACCCCCAAACCAACGATACAATTTTCTGTAGCTAATCTGTCCCTTTAAGGATGTTAAATGTGCAGCACTCACTAGACTACTCAAACTTCCTATGACTAATGGGCGGATTCACCGTCTATTCCTCATTTTTGGTTCATTTATTTCATCATCTTAAGTGGTTTATAATAAATTATATTCTCGTAAGTGGTTCACAATTAATTACAATAATAAGAAACCCCAAATAAACAAAAAGTTTGTCTGGAATTAGACAATAACAAATCATCCCGGAAACTAGATAATTTTGAGTCCAATTGGTCCTGAACCTGGGACCAAAATCTTATGGCTGATCCATGTTAAGAAGATCCTGTTAATAGCTGCAAATCTTGTGTAACCCAGAACTGGAAATTTTTTTTTAAAAACCTAATATTTAGGGGCACATTTACTAAGGGTCCGTCGGACGCATTTCCGTCGGGTTTCCCGAATTTTTCCGCTTTGCCCTGAATTGCCCCGGGTTTTTGGCACATGCGATCAGATTGTGGCTCATCGGCGCCGGCTTTCATGCAACACAAATTGGGGGGCGTGGACGTTGGACAACTCGACTGATTCGGACAAACCGCGGAATTTAAAAATCAAATTGTGTCGCAAGATCAGCACTTGGGAAGAAGAAGTTGAACTCCTGCGGACCTCAGCGGGGAAGCGACACATGCAGGAAATTGGACGCATGATCTTAGTGAATCGCGGCAGCTCTGAATCCTCATCGGACATTCCGGATTGGTGGCGTCAATGGGAAGGGTAAGTAAATGTGCCACTTAGTGTTTTAAGGGAATATAGGGTATATCCTGTCCCAGTTTATAAAAATTGTTAAAACGTAACCCAATGATAAGGTTACCCCTACAGGAATGGCTCTGATACTTAACTAGACCTTAGACTGATTTTCCTTGATCCTTCAACAGTTCCATCCATGGAAACACCAACAATTGGAGACAATTCTGCCAACGACAACCTGGGACTCTAACAGAGAAGGTTCATGCTTCTTTGTGGGGGGTTGAAGGGGTAAAGTTGTAAAAACTTCTTCTTATCACCAAAGTCTAACCATCTCCAAGCCAATTGTGTCTTCTTATTTGAAGAACATAACTATCGTAGACGGATAGTTGACCGCGAATATCTCAACGCATCGAAACTGTACTTTTTGTCCTTCGAGAAGGAATTTTTAGACCTTCCCATGGCATGTTACCACTAATCCCCCCCAACCCCAATTCCATCCGGCTTAGAAAGGAGCAAGATCAACACAGAGATACAGGAATCGGTGAGAGAGGCCGAATATCACCGCCCACCCTTACAGTAAAGACAGACAAGAACTAGGGGACATAATAATCCTGGAAAATTCCATCCGATACATAAATCAGGATCGTAAAGTGGGAATAGCTGACTGCGCTGGTCACAGACACAAGACAAAGCTGATATAATAAGACTGTAGAGTCAATGAATCACCAACTAACCGGCCCCTAACAAAAGAGGGGTCATCCAGAGCTTAACCTTTATTATGGGAACCCCCCCGGCCCGATGCAGCGCCGCTGAGCTGCTATATCATATTAATATGTTTAGATACTTCTGTCATCCGGACATTTGTCACTGTTCAGTGAACGTATTGGTCTCAGCGCTAATATTAGCCCGGACTTATCAGAGGGCTTAGTATAGCATGCGGGAAGAATTCCAATAGTCAACGATCGAGCTTAAGATTATGTAATGTTACGGGACTTTACACTGTCTATGATTTAGAAGTAGTTTATCCTGTATATACCTATATGTCTCCTCTATACGTATGACTCATATGTTACTCATCAGGCATATTTGGAGCTTAACCCCTTAAGGGCACACAGACCTTTTTTGTTTTTGTGTTTCCATTGTTTACTCCCCACTTTCAAAAATTCCGTAACTTTTTTATATTTCCTCCGTAAGGACTTGCTTTTTGTGTAACAAATTATACTTGCTACAGATGGTATTTTATATTCCATGCCATGTACTGGGGATCTGGCAAAAAATTCCCAATGTTGTGAATTTAATAAAAAAAAACCACATTTGCGCCATGTTCTTTTGGGTCTGGTTTTTAAGGTTTTCACTGTTCACTCCTCCCCTTTATTCTTTGGGTCTGTACTATGATGGAGATACCAAATATATAGAAGTATTATTTTCTTTTATTATTTATTGTCCAAAAATAAATTCTTCATTTTCCCATATTTTGAAGTCAATGGGGCACATTTACTTACCCGTCCTGCGCGTTCCCCGAAAGTGCATTGTCCGACGATAATGCACTGTGCCGCAATTCACTAAGATCTAGCACCTGATATCCTGCATGTGTCGCTTTCCCCGCTCAGGTCCCCGGAGTTCACCTTCTTCTTCCCGGTGCATGTAAGTGCATTGTGGGTCATTTACTAAGGGCCCGATTCGCGTTTTCCCGACGTGTTACCCGAATATTTCCGATTTGCGCCGATTTCCTCTGAATTGCCCCGGGATTTTGGCGCACGCGATCGGTTTGTGGCGCATCGGCGCTGGCATGCACGCGACGGAAATTGGGGGGCGTGGCCGAACGATAACCCGACGGATTCGGAAAAACCGCCACATTTAAAAAAAAAATTGGTGGCACGGGCCATACTCACATGCACCACGATGAAGACGATGAACTCCGGGGCACCTCGGCGGACTTTGGCGCAGCAGCGACACCTGGTGGACATTGGGGTGCAGGACCTTCATGAATCGCCGGAAGACCCGAACGCTCGTCAGAGAAGACGCCACTGTGAACGCGAATGGACCGGGTAAGTAAACGTGCCCCATTGTCTTTCAACACAATTTGAAAGTTAAATCCCGCACTCAGTCCGAACATTTGGATTGTCCGACGGCACGGCCACGATTTCTCCACATGAAAGCTGATGCCGCTGGGCCACAATCCGATTGCATGCGACACAATCCCCTGCAAAATCATATACTGCAATACTACTTTATAATGATCTATAACAGTATGAATGGCTGTCTGCTCCACTCATCACTGAGACCCCCACAGATCAGCAAATAAGGCCTTACCCACAGGATAGGGCTTATCTTGTTTGGTGGGAAAACCCCTTTTAAGAACCAAAAATATTTTTTACATTTTTTTTAACAACTTTCGACCTACAATATTAGGCAGGGGCGTAACTTGAGTGGGTGCAGAGGGTGCGATCGCAACCGGGCCCAGGAGGTTTAGGGGGCCCATAAGGTGTGAATTTCCCATATGAGAAGACTATTACTATAAACCATACATTATAGTCCGGGGCCTGGCACAGACTTTGCACTGGGGCCCATCAGCTTCTAGTTACTCCACTGATATTAGGGCTTGTTATTTGTGGGATGAGGCAGGTCTCTGATCAGACATTTGTGGTCTCTCCTGTAGATAGGTCACCAGTTCTTGAGTTAGATTCTGCACAGTATAATACCGCACAGTATAATACCGCACAGTATAATACCGCACAGTATAATACCGCACAGAAGAATACAGTATAATACCGCACAGTATAATACAGTATAATACCGAACAGTATAATACCGCACAGTATAATACAGTATAATACCGCACAGTATAATACAGTATAATACTACACAGTATGATACCGCACAGTATAATACCGCACAGTATAATACAGTATAATACCGCACAGAAGAATACAGTATAATACCGCACAGTAGAATACAGTATAATACCGCACAGTATAATACAGTATAATACCGCACAGTATAGTACAGTATAATACCGCACAGTATAATACAGTATAATACCGCACAGTATAATACAGTATAATACCACACAGTATAATACAGCACAGTATAATACAATATAATACCGCACAGAAGAATACAGTATAATACCGCACAGTATAATACAGTATAATACCGCGCAGTATAATACAGTAAAATACCGCGCAGTATAATACAGTAAAATACTGCACAGTATAATACAGTATAATACCGCACAGTAGAATACATTATAATTAGAGATGAGCGAACACTAAAATGCTCGGGTACTCGTTATTCGAGACGAACTTTTCCCGATGCTCGAGTGCTCGTCTCGAATAACGAACCCCATTGAAGTCAATGGGAGACTCGAGCATTTTTCAAGGGGACCAAGGCTCTGCACAGGGAAGCTTGGCCAAACACCTGGGAACCTCAGAAAAGGATGGAAACACCACGGAAATGGACAGGAAACAGCAGGGGCAGCATGCATGGATGCCTCTGAGGCTGCTTAAACGCACCATTATGCCAAAATTATGGGCAACAGCATGGCCATGACAGAGTGACAGAATGAAGCTAGATAGCATCTAAAACATGCAATAATTGACCCTGACACTATAGGGGACGGCATGCAGAGGCAGCGGCAGCAGGCTAGAGAGTGTCATGGCGACATACCCTAAATGGACTCAGGCTTCAAACCAATGGGTGGCAGAGAGGAACCAAAGGAGGTGAGCAAGAAGTGCTCAAATAATATCGGTACATGATAAAAGTTTGCCAGTATATTTTGTGGATTACACAGCAGGGTGGCGACAAAGTTAACATGGAAGCCATGAAAACAACCCAAAATTCTGCCTGACACAGCTCGTTTGATAAGGGGACCATGTATGGAGGCAGTGAACTAGTAGTAGATTAAAGGTGCTGCAGTTAAAACTATGTTAGTTGGATCTTGGCATGGAGCTGGCGCTCCGCTGCCAGGCGAGCTTTCGCCAATCCAAGCCCCTGTCTCTAGGCTACTCCCCAAACAGCACTTTTGTATAAGATCAAGTGTAGTAGCGTTCTTATAAGTTTGGGATATGGCGGGTGAGGGGAATGTAAACAGATACGCAAGAAGCGCATGATGCGCATGGAGCTGGCGCTCCGCTGCCAGGCGAGCTTTCGCCAATCCAAGCCCCTGTCTCTAGGCTACTCCCCAAACAGCACTTTTGTATAAGATCAAGTGTAGTAGCGTTCTTATAAGTTTAGGATATGGCGGGTGAGGGGAATGTAAACAGATGCGCAAGAAGCGCTGAAATAATATCCCTAAATGGTAAAAGTTTGCAAGTATATTTTGTGGATTACACAGCAGGGTGGCGACAAAGTTAACAACTTTGATGTGGAATCCATGAAAACAACCCAAATTTCTGCCTGACACACCTCGTTTGATAAAGGGACGATGTATGGAGGCAGCTATATGGACGACTTTTGGAGGTAGCAATGGAGACAACGTGTGGAGGCTGCTATGGAGACAATTTAATTTGGATAGTGCCTGTATGTGGCAGTCCCAAACATTTTTCAAACCAGAGGAGCAGGTAGGTGGCCCTCCAGTAAAATGGGATAGATTGAGTGCCTGTATGTGGCAGTCCCAAAAATTGTTCAAACCAGAGGAGCAGGTAGGTGGCCCTCCAGTAAAATGGAATAGATTGAGTGCCTGTATGTGGCAGTCCCAAAAATTGTTCAAACCAGAGGAGCAGGTAGGTGGCCCTGCAGTAAAATGGAATAGATTGAGTGCCTGTATGTGGCAGTCCCAAAAATGTTTCAAACCAGAGGAGCAGGTAGGTGGCCCTGCAGTAAAATGGAATAGATTGAGTGCCTGTATGTGGCAGTCCCAAAAATGTTTCAAACCAGAGGAGCAGGTAGGTGGCCCTCCAGTAAAATGGAATAGATTGAGTGCCTGTATGTGGCAGTCCCAAAAATTCTTCAAACCAGAGGAGCAGGTAGGTGGCCCTCCAGTAAAATGGAATAGATTGAGTGCCTGTATGTGGCAGTCCCAAAAATTGTTCAAACCAGAGGACCGGGTAGGTGGCCCTCCAGAAAAATGGAATAGATTGAGTGCCTGTATGTGGCACTCACAAAAATTGTTTCAAACAGAGGACCGGGTAGGTGGCCCTCCAGAAAAATTAAATGCATGAAGTATAGCAAGAGCCAGTGGGCCCTGTCAAAAAATAGCCATTTTCCTCTGCTTTACTGTACAAAGAGGAGGAGAAGGAGGAAAATGAGGAGGAGGAGGAGGAGTGGATCAATTATTCAGGTTGAGCTTCCTTCACCTGGTGGAGATTGGAAATTCTGAGAAATCCAGCCTTTATTCATTTTAATAAGCGTCAGCCTGTCAGCGCTGTCAGTCGACAGGCGTGTACGCTTATCGGTGATGATGCCACCAGCTGCACTGAAAACCCGCTCGGACAAGACGCTAGCGGCAGGGCAGGCAAGAACCTCCAAGGCGTACAGCGCCAGTTCGTGCCACATGTCCAGCTTTGAAACCCAGTAGTTGTAGGGAGCTGTGTGATCATTTAGGACGATGGTATGGTCAGCTACGTACTCCCTCACCATCTTTCTGTAAAGATCAGCCCTACTCTGCCGAGACTGGGGACAGGTGACAGTGTCTTGCTGGGGTGACATAAAGCTGGCAAAAGCCTTGTAAAGCGTACCCTTGCCAGTGCTGGACAAGCTGCCTGCTCGCCTACTCTCCCTCGCTACTTGTCCCGCAGAACTACGCACTCTGCCGCTAGCGCTGTCAGAAGGGAAATACTGTTTCAGCTTGTGCACCAGGGCCTGCTGGTATTCATGCATTCTCACACTCCTTTCCTCTGCAGGGATGAGAGTGGCAAGATTTTGCTTGTACCGTGGGTCCAGGAGAGTGAACACCCAGTAATCGGTGCTGGAATAAATTCTTTGAACGCGAGGGTCACGGGATAGGCAGCCTAGCATGAAATCTGCCATATGCGCCAGAGTACCAACGCGTAAGAATTCACTCCCCTCACTGGCCTGACTGTCCATTTCCTCCTCCTCCAACTCCTCCAACTCCTCTTCTTCTGCCCATACACGCTGAACAGTGAAGGACTCAACAATGGTCCCCTCTTGTGTCTCGCCAACATTCTCCTCCTCTTCCTCCTCATCCTCCTCCACCTCCACCTCCTCCGATATGCGCTGAGAAACAGACCTCAGGGTGCTTTGGCTATCAACAAGGGAATATTCTTCCCCCGTCTCTTGTGACGAGCGCAAAGCTTCCGACTTCATGCTGACCAGAGAGTTTTTCAACAGGCCAAGCAGCGGGATGGTGAGGCTGATGATGGCGGCATCGCCACTGACCATCTGTGTTGACTCCTCAAAGTTACTCAGCACCTGACAGATATCAGACATCCACGTCCACTCCTCATTGTAGACTTGAGGAAGCTGACTGACCTGACTACCAGTTCTGGTGGAAGTTGACATCTGGCAGTCTACAATCGCTCTGCGCTGCTGGTAAACTCTGGATAACATGGTCAGTGTTGAATTCCACCTCGTGGGCACGTCGCACAACAGTCGGTGAGCGGGCAGTTGGAGGCGGCGCTGCGCTGCCCTGAGAGTGGCAGCATCTGGGCTGGACTTCCTGAAATGCGCACAGATGCGGCGCACCTTCGTGAGCAAATCAGACAGATTGGGGTATGTCTTGAGGAAACGCTGCACTATCAGATTTAACACATGGGCCAGGCATGGCACATGTGTCAGTCTGCCGAGTTGCAGAGCCGCCACCAGGTTACGGCCGTTGTCACACACAACCATTCCCGGCTTGAGGTTCAGCGGTGCCAGCCACAGATCAGTCTGCGCCGTGATGCCCTGTAATAGCTCTTGGGCGGTGTGCCTTTTGTCGCCTAGGCTCAGCAGTTTGAGCACCGCCTGCTGTCGCTTAGCGACGGCACTGCTGCTGTGCCTAGAGCTACCGACTGATGGCGCCGTGCCCACGGATGGTAGTTCGGAGGAGGAGGTGGAGGAGGGGTGGGAGGAGGAGGAGGCATAGTAGGCCTGAAACACCTGGACCGAGGTAGGCCCCGCAATCCTCGGCGTCGGCAGTATATGAGCAGCCCCAGGGTCAGTCTCGGTCCCAGCCTCCACCAAGTTAACCCAATGTGCCGTCAGCGATATATAGTGGCCCTGCCCGGCAGCACTCGTCCACGTGTCCGTGGTCAGGTGGACCTTGTCAGAAACGGCGTTGGTCAGGGCACGGATGATGTTGTCTGACACGTGCTGGTGCAGGGCTGGGACGGCACATCGGGAAAAGTAGTGGCGGCTGGGGACCGAATACCGAGGGGCGGCCGCCGCCATGAGGTTGCGAAAGGCCTCGGTCTCTACTAGCCTATAGGGCAGCATCTCCAGGCTAAGCAATCTGGAGATGTGCACATTAAGGGCTTGGGCGTGCGGGTGGGTTGCACTATATTTGCGTTTCCGCTCCAGCGTCTGGGGTATGGAGAGCTGAACGCTGGTGGATGCTGTGGAGGATCGTGGAGGCGACGATGGGGTTTTTGGGCCAGGGTCCTGGGCAGGGGGCTGACTAGCAGCTGACACAGGGGAAGGAGCAGTGGTGTGCACGGCCGGAGGTGAACGGGCTTGTTGCCACTGAGTGGGGTGCTTAGCATTCATATGCCTGCGCATACTGGTGGTAGTTAAGCTAGTAGTGGTGGAACCCCTGCTGAGCCTGGTTTGGCAAATGTTGCACACCACAGTCCGTCGGTCATCCGGTGTTTCCTTAAAGAACCTCCACACTTCTGAAGATCTAGCCCTCGCCGCAAGAGCCCTCACCACGGGAGCTTCACTAGTTGACAGTGGCGCTGATGCACCAGCTCTGGCCCTGCCTCTCCGTCTGGCCCCACCACTGCCTCTTCCAACCTGTTCAGGTCGAGGACTCTCCTCCGTCTCAGAAGCACTGTGTTCACCCGGCCTCTCAACCCAGCTTGGGTCTGTCACCTCATCATCCTCCGATCCCTCAGTCTGCTCCCCCCTCGGACTTCCTGCCCTGACAACAACTTCCCCACTGTCTGACAACCGTGTCTCCTCATCGTCGGACACCTCTTTACACACTTCCACTACGTCAAGAAGGTCATCATCACCCACAGACTGTGACTGGTGGAAAACCTGGGCATCGGAAAATTGCTCAGCAGCAACCGGACAAGTGGTTTGTGACTGTGGGAAGGGTCCAGAAAACAGTTCCTCAGAGTATGCCGGTTCAAATGGCAAATTTTCCTGGGAGGGGGCAGACTGGGGGGGAGGAGGCTGAGGTGCAGGAGCTGGAGGAGTGGGGATTTCGGTGACATGGGTGGACTGCGTGGAAGACTGACTGGTGGTGGACAAATTGCTCGAAGCATTGTCAGCAATCCACGACATCACCTGTTCGCACTGTTCTGGCCTCAACAGTGCTCTACCACGAGTCCCAGTAACTTCAGACATGAACCTAGGGAGTGTAGCTCTGCGGCGTTCCCCTGCTCCCTCATCAGCAGGTGGTGTCTCACCCCGCCCAGGACCACGGCCTCTGACCCCTGCAGTAGTTGGACGCCCACGTCCCCGCCCTCGTCCTCTACCCCTAGCCCTGGGGTTAAACATTTTTAAAATGAGAGTTATAACTTTTTTTTTTTTTTTACTTTTTTTTTTTTTTTTTGTGTGTTTTTTTGTGTTTTTTGTTTTTTTTTGTGTTTTTTGTTTTTTTTTGAGTTTTTAGAACCAAACAATCCTATCCTATTGCTATGGCTATTTTCTAGCCAAGTATCAAAGGAAGCACACTACTATGCCAGATGAGATGACACTGAGTTATTGCCTAATAGAAATCCAACCCCTACTGAATTTTGCCACTTCAGCCTTTGCTATGGATATGTGCGCCACTAAGCGCAGAACACAGCGGTCGCAAGTCTCACTACAAATTGCTCAGAATTGGCAAGTACATGCACTGCAGAAACTACAGCCACCAGCAGATCAACCAGAAATCAAATATATAGAACGCTACTGTAGGCTTCAAGAAGCTGTTTGTATTCTCCTATGGCTATTTTCTAGCCAAGTATCAAAGGAAGCACACTACTATGCCAGATGAGATGACACTGAGTTATTGCCTAATAGAAATCCAACCCCTACTGAATTTTCCCACTTCAGCCTTTGCTATGGATATGTGCGCCACTAAGCGCAGAACACAGCGGTCGCAAGTCTCACTACAAATTGCTCAGAATTGGCAAGTACATGCACTGCAGAAACTACAGCCACCAGCAGATCAACCAGAAATCAAATATATAGAACGCTACTGTAGGCTTCAAGAAGCTATTTGTATTCTCCTATGGCTATTTTCTAGCCAAGTATCAAAGGAAGCACACTACTATGCCAGATGAGATGACACTGAGTTATTGCCTAATAGAAATCCAACCCCTACTGAATTTTCCCACTTCAGCCTTTGCTATGGATATGTGCGCCACTAAGCGCAGAACACAGCGGTCGCAAGTCTCACTACAAATTGCTCAGAATTGGCAAGTACATGCACTGCAGAAACTACAGCCACCAGCAGATCAACCAGAAATCAAATATATAGAACGCTACTGTAGGCTTCAAGAAGCTATTTGTATTCTCCTATGGCTATTTTCTAGCCAAGTATCAAAGGAAGCACACTACTATGCCAGATGAGATGACACTGAGTTATTGCCTAATAGAAATCCAACCCCTACTGAATTTTGCCACTTCGGCCTTTGCTATGGATATGTGCGCCACTAAGCGCAGAACACAGCGGTCGCAAGTCTCACTACAAATTGCTCAGAATTGGCAAGTACATGCACTGCAGAAACTACAGCCACCAGCAGATCAACCAGAAATCAAATATATAGAACGCTACTGTAGGCTTCAAGAAGCTGTTTGTATTCTCCTATGGCTATTTTCTAGCCAAGTATCAAAGGAAGCACACTACTATGCCAGATGAGATGACACTGAGTTAGTGCCTAATAGAAATCCAACCCCTACTGAATATTCCCACTTCAGCCTTTGCTATGGATATGTGCGCCACTAAGCGCAGAACACAGCGGTCGCAAGTCTCACTACAAATTGCTCAGAATTGGCAAGTACATGCACTGCAGAAACTACAGCCACCAGCAGATCAACCAGAAATCAAATATATAGAACGCTACTGTAGGCTTCAAGAAGCTGTTTGTATTCTCCTATGGCTATTTTCTAGCCAAGTATCAAAGGAAGCACACTACTATGCCAGATGAGATGACACTGAGTTATTGCCTAATAGAAATCCAACCCCTACTGAATTTTCCCACTTCGGTCTTTGCTATGGATATGTGTGCCACTAAGAGCTAAACACAACGGTAGCAAGTCCCCCTGCTAATTCCTCACAAAATGGTAAAAGATGCAAATTAAAATAAAAAAAGTAGAACGTTATTGTAGCCCTAAGAAGGGCTGTTGGGTTCTTTGAGAATCACTCCTGCCTAACAGTAAGCTAATAGAACACCCTAACGCTTTCCCTGACCAGCAGCAGCTCTCTCCCTAGCGGCATCCAGACAGAGAATGATCCGAGCAGCGCGGGCAGCGGCTAGTCTATCCCAGGGTCACCTGATCTGGCCAGCCAACCACTGCTATCGACGTGTAAGGGTACCACGTCATGCTGGGTGGAGTGCAGAGTCTCCTGGCTTGTGATTGGCTCTGTTTCTGGCCGCCAAAAAGCAAAACGGCGGGAGCTGCCATTTTCTCGAGCGGGCAAAGTATTCGTCCGAGCAACGAGCAGTTTCGAGTACCCTAATGCTCGACCGAGCATCAAGCTCGGACGAGCATGTTCGCTCATCTCTAATTATAATACCGCACAGTATAATACAGTATAATACCGCACAGAAGAATACAGTATAATACCGCACAGTATAATACAGTATAATACCGCACAGTATAATACCGCACAGTATAATACAGTATAATACCGCACAGTATAATACAGTATAATACCGCGCAGTATAATACAGTAAAATACAGCGTAGTATAATACAGTAAAATACCGCACAGTATAATACAGTATAATACCGCACAGTAGAATACAGTATAATACCGCACAGTATAATACAGTATAATACCGCACAGAAGAATACAGTATAATACCGCACAGTATAATACTGCACAGAATAATACCGCACAGTATAATACAGTATAATACCGCACAGAAGAATACAGTATAATACTGCACAGTACAATACAGTATAATACCGCACAGTAGAATACAGTATAATACTGCACAGTACAATACAGTATAATACCGCACAGTAGAATACAGTATAATACCGCACAGTATAATACCGCACAGTAGAATACAGTATAATACCGCACAGTATAATACAGTATAATACCGCACAGTAGAATACAGTATAATACCGCACATTATAATACAATATAATACCGCACAGTATAATACAGTATAAAACCGCACAGTATAATACAGTATAATACTGCACAGGAGAATACCGCACAGTAGAATACCGCACAGTAGAATACAGTATAATACCGCACAGTAGAATACCGCACAGTAGAATACAGTATAATACCGCACAGTATAATACAGTATGATACCGCACAGTAGAATACAGTATAATACCGCACAGAAGAATACAGTATAATACCGCACAGTATAATACAGTATAATACCGTGCAGTATAATACAGTATAATACCGCACAGTATAATACAGTATAATACTGCACAGTAGAATACAGTATAATACCGCACAGAAGAATACAGTATAATACCGCACAGTATAATACAGTATAATACCGTGCAGTATAATACAGTATAATACCGCGCAGTATAATACAGTATAATACCGCACAGTATAATACCGCACAGTAGAATACAGTATAATACCGTGCAGTATAATACAGTAAAATACCGCACAGTATAATACAGTATAATACCGCACAGTATAATACAGTATAATACCGCTCAGTAGAATACAGTATAATACCGCACAGTATAATACCGCACAGAAGAATACAGTATAATACCACACAGTATAATACAGTATAATACCACACAGAAGAATACAGTATAATACTGCACAGTATAATACAGTATAATACCGCACAGTAGAATACAGTATAATACTGCACAGTATAATAACGCACAGTATAATACAGTATAATACCGCGCAGTATAATACAGTATAATACCGCACAGTAGAATACAGTATAATACCACACATTATAATACAGTATAATACCGCACAGTATAATACAGTATAAAACCGTACAGTATAATACAGTATAAAACCGTACAGTATAATACAGTAAAATACCGCACAGTATAATACCACACAGTATAATACTGCACAGTAGAATACAGTATAATACCGCACAGTAGAATACAGTATAATACCGCACAGAATAATACCGCACAGTATAATACCGCACAGTATAATACCGCACAGTAGAATACAGTATAATACCGCACAGTATAATACAGTATAATACCGCACAGTAGAATACAGTATAATACCGCACAGTAGAATACAGTATAATACCGCACAGTAGAATACAGTATAATACCGCACAGTAGAATACTGCACAGTAATGTCATCATTAACTTGGAGACAATTTATCATTTCTTCTTTTGTCCTGCACATCGCTGTGACCTTCATTTACCCTTGAAGAGCTTCTTCCTTACAAAGTTTCTAGTGGTATAATCTTACTGTTCTTGAACAGAATTCATTCTATCAGTGAAAAGTTAATGTCTTCAGTCCCTGGAGTATTTTATAGCAATTCCCTGCTCTGTTCTGTCTGTATTATCAAGGCTTACAATGATTTCTGACTGGAGAGGATAGATTATTCCTGGAGTGACTGAATGACTGGTCATTACATCAGATATGATCTTTCCATCTCTCGCTGCTGGTTCAGCTGTGTGCGGTGGTTAGTATATGCTAGGGTGGTGCTGGTATATATCTACAGCTGCAGTGTAAAGCATGGTGGAAGAATGAGCATGAGCCTATGTCAGTGATGTGACGGCGATAGAAGCTTACAAATGGTGTCATGTCACCTACTGGTCAGCTGTATTACCCCAAATAGATCAGCTCCATCCCAAAAGTCTATTATGCAGTGGCTGTAGCTAGCCCTTGCACTGCTTTCTGCACACCAGTTGTCACGTATCTGCTACATCTGTGCTCTTTAGCTGCTTAAAAATCTTGCTGTAATGATTTGGTCTACAGTGTAACATCTCTGCCTCATCATTGTACTTCTACAGCCTTTCTTCATAGCATCACTGCCACAGATTTGCCTCATTGCTGCATTATTGCAGCTCTACTTCATTGCTGCACTACCACAGTTGAGCTTCATCACTGCACTACTATAGACAAGTTTTACAATTGTACTTTTTGTATCCCTGGAGAGACTGAATAACTGGTTTTTACAGCAAATATTATCTCTTAGAGGTAAAAAAAAGCTACAGCACTACACAAGTGAATATATAAGCATGATGCCTTTATACACCCAATGACAATTGGGTGAATAAAGGTATCATCCTTATGCGTTCACTTGTGTAATTCTGCAAATTTTGATAATGCATGCATAGAATATCTGTAACCAGGATCAACCTTGGCTTACAATCTATTTGGATATTGATGTGCTGTCAATGTATTTGTTGAGGATGGGCCTATGCCATTGATGCCGCAGTTTTTACATCACAGATTGAATAATAATGCAGTGCGCTGCTACACCAGTGTCCTTATATATACTACGTCTGTGGGCTTTATATCTGTAAAAGCTGCTGCACTGATTTGGTCAACAAAAACAGCTGCTTTATCACTGCACTGCTACAACTCTACATTATAGTGTCAATACCACAGATCTGCTTCATTGCTGCACTACTGCAGCTTTGCTTCATTACTGCACGAATAAAGCTCTTATGCATTGCTGTACTATCCCAGCTCTGCTGCAGCCAATATAGCTTTCTCAGACACTGCCAAATTAGTAGACTGATAAGTCATGGTGGTAGACTGAGCATGGGCCTATGCCATTGATGGCAGTTTTTACATCACAGATTGAATAATAATACAGTGCGCTGCTACACCAGTGGCCTTATATATACTACATCTGTGGGCTTTAGATCTGTAAAAACTACTGGACTGGTTTGGTAAAAAAAAAACAACAAAAACAGCTGCTTTTTCACTGCACTGCTACAGCTCTTCTTTATAGCGTCATTAACACAGCTCTGCTTCATTGCTGCACTACTGCAGCTTTGCTTCATTACTGCACTAATAAAGCTCTTATGCATTGCTGTACTATCCCTGTTCTCCTGCAGCCAAAATAGCTTTCTCAAACAATGGCAAATTAGTAGAGTGATAAGTCATGGTGGTAGACTGAGCATGGGCCTATGCCATTGATGGCAGTTTTTACATCGCAGATTGAATAATAATACAGTGCGCTGCTACACCAGTGGCCTTATATATACTACATCTGTGGTCTTTAGATCTGTAAAAACTGCTGCACTGATTTGGTCAACAAAACAACAAAAACAGCTGCTTTATCACTGCACTGCTACAGCTCTTCTTTATAGCATCATTAACAAAGCTCTGCTTCATTGCTGCACTACTGCAGCTTTGCTTCATTACTGCACTACTGCAGCTTTGCTTCATTACTGCTCTTGTGCATTGCTGCACTATCCCAGCTCTGCTGCAGCCAATATAGCTTTCTCAGACACTGCCAAATTAGCCATGTTTGTGTGCAACTTGACTTGTTTATTAGTGAAGATGCTGATACTTTTTCATTAAGCTCATCCATTAGGTGCTAAGATGAGACCCCTATTATAGGCCATCCCATACACCCCTTTATGTAACATATCTTTTGTATTCTAGTTACCTTTGTTACAAAGTGTCAAAAACACTTCAAAAACTGTTATAGTCTCTCGGCTCTCAGCAGCCTAAGGAGCAAGACAAGATCATTCTCCACATCTCGAGTGCCTATAAATATAGCACACGGGCCTCCTCAATACATTTCCAGACATGGCTTGTGCTATTAGTTGAAAACATGTCAGCTGAAGTTTGCGGTGTCACCCTGTTCCCCTCACGGGAGTCACAATAAGTCACAAGTAATTAGCGCCATCTGAAAAACTCTCTCTAGCATAGAAAATCACTGCAGTTATCAAGTGCGACGAAGGGTCAGGCTGCCATCCGCCCAGCAATAAGAATGGAGAGGATTATTTCTCAATGTGTAAAGGGAATCTGATATTGGTTACAGCACTTACCATGTTATCAGGATGTGATATATGTGCTCATGTTCCATACAATGTACTGAAAAATCTTAAAAAGTGAGTAACTTTTTAACAAACAAAAGTTAATAGATGAAACATAAGTAATATATCGACCCGTTTTTCATCTTGCTAGCAAGGCAGACAGAAACTCAACGAAGTTTTAGATTACATAGAAGATCCATGCAGAACGGCTGATTGGTGGGAGTAATAGGTGCCAGGGCTCCAACCTTTCTGATTTTGATAACCCATTTTAAAGACTGCTCATTAATATTTTAACCTCAGCAAAACCCTTTAAGGGTGGTGTCACACGTGGCGTTTTGAACCCGTTTTTAGTACCTTTTTTTAAAAACGCATCAGTTTTTGTCCATTTTTAATTCAGATAATTGGGAAAACCGTTCAAAGATGGATGCTTTTTGCAGTTCCCCGGAATGCACTGATCTTCACCAAGCCGGACCGAGTGAAGGTAAGCGCGAGCCCCGCAACCCTTTTTTTTTTTTAATGCGGCAGTTTTTCCGAATCCGTCAGGTTTTCGTTCGGCCACGGCCCCCGTTTTCCGTCGCGTGCATGCCAGCGCCGATGCGCCACAATCCTATCGCGTGCGCCAAAATCCCGGGGCAATTCAGATGAAATCGGCGCAAATCAGAAATATTCGGGTAACACGTCGGGAAAACGCGAATCGGGCCCTTAGTAAATGACCCCCTTTGTCATTTAATCAGGATGGATTTCCTTTAAAGTAAATCCATCCTGATAAACCAGGGACATTACTCCTAGATCCAGGCCCCGGGACTGTGGTAATCTTCTTATATTTTCTATCCATGGCCTCCTTCCTTCTCAAATCGTTAACTTGTATAATTATGCTAATGAGACAAAGGCGCTCTGTGCTATCACTCTGTGCACCTCTGTACCTTCACAGGTTGCTACACTGCCTATTCCCTCCCCCCTGTTCCCTCAGCACTCCCCCCTCCCAGTGCATATTGTAATCTCACACAGTGAGAGGGAGAAGGTGCTCCTGCACAGTGTAACAGCCTGTGAAGCTACAGCACAGATGGGCACTGGTGGCTCTTTTGCATAATTTTCAAAGTTGATTTTTAGAAGAAAGGAGGCCATGGATAATAAATAATAATAACGGTAGAAGGTTATTACAGTCACGGTGCCCCTGATTTATCATGATTAAATCTTGATGGTAGATTTCCTATAAGTAATGAACTGGGATAACATATGGCCCAGCGTGCTGAAGACTAAACATAAGTTTCATGTGGAATAAGGAAGGAGGGTTGAATGCTGCAGGATGATTTTTTTGTAATAGGACGAACTTGTTTTTGCTGCGTCCTAAAATATACATGAAAACATATGGACGCGATCTGTTTTCTCCCGAAATTAGCATTTTTACTTATAGATTGAACCTTTGCTCAGCTTTTATGTCAAGACAATGGATAAGATTCAGTCTGGGACAAGCGATCCAGACACATGTTTCCGATAGAGAGGAGAAAACATATCAGCGATGCTCATCTACAACTTCCAAAACTTCTTAAAGTAAATCTGCCATCAAAATCCATCATCCTGATAAACCAGGGACATTACTCATAGCTCCAGGCACCGGGACGGTGGTATCTTCTTATATTTATTATCCATGGCCTCCTTCCTTCTAAAATCAACTTTGAAAATTATGCTAGAGAGGCTGAAGGGCTCCGGAGAGTGTTACCATAATCCCTCCGTGCTGCAGCTTCACAGGCTGTTACACTGTCTTCCCCACTGCTCCCTCAGTACTTCCCCCCTCCCTCTTGTTGCTGTGATCGCACTGCAGCAGAGAAAGTTTCAGCACACATTGGGAAAGGGGAGTGTAACAGCAGGTGTATCTGCACCCAGGAGCCCTACAGGCTCATTAGCATCATTTTAAAAGTTGATTTTGGAAGGAAGGAGGCCAGGGATAAGAAATATAAGAAGATACCACAGTCACGGTGCCTGGATCTATGAGTAATGTCCCTGGTTTGTCATGATTGATTTTAATAGTAGTTTTCTTGTAGATTTGGTAGAAGTGCCCAGGGGACATGCTTGCAGTGGATGAAGATGCAGCCGAAGCATAGATGACCTTGGGAACCCAGTCAGTTGAGCTATAATGACCTCTGGAAATGATATTACTAATATCTTAAAAACGATAGCGGCACAAATGAATATTTCTGCTGCACAAACGTTTGACACCAATTTTGTTTGATTTGAATAAGGTGGGGAGAGGTGGGGGGGGGGGCAACTTCACAAGTGGTCCCTGGGTCACTGGATAGGGAACACGGGGATAGGGGAACAACTGTAAATTGTGAATTTCTTTTATACTGTTTCTTAGGGCAGCACGGTGGGTTAGTGGTTAGCACTACAGCCTGGGGACCTGGGTTCAAGTCCCCGAGTCAACATCTGCAAAGAGTTTGTTCTCTCTGTGTTTGCATGGGTTTCCTCCGGGTCCTCCGGTTTCTTCCCACACTCCAAAACATACCTGATTGGTTGATTAAATTGTGAGCCCCATTGGGGACAGGGGCCAATTTGGCAAACTCTGTGCAGCGCTGCGTAATCTGTGTGCGCTATATATATATATATATATATATATATATATATATATATATATATATAAAGGAATTATTATCATTAAGTAGCAATGGGATGTGGCAGCAGACGGATAAGGGTTAATGCCTCCCATATACAGACATGATACCACTGCTACTCGTTAGTGGCCGTGCACTCTGGGCGCCGTCGTTAGACCTTGTCCCTGTGATCGCTCCGAACCAATGAAGAAATATTGCTGAATCTCTGTAAACAGAATGTAACTTCTCATTAAATCAATAGAAGCGGCAGATATTGGCTGTGGGCAAGTGCGAAAAGCTCACCCCCCCTGCGGAACCCTCCGAGAGCCGAGCATCTGTTCCCATGCATTTTCCAATTAAAATAACGTAAATGATTCATTGTGAAAAAAAAACAACCAAGAAATTCAGAATCAAAAATCAAGGCTAAAAAATGACTGAATTTCCATTATGAATATAAATTAGGAGATGTTTGGCCAAAGATTGTGAATAAGCCTTTTGCTGTCTAGTTCTAGTCCGGGTCCTCGGGTGAAGTCGCTCTATTTATTCAGTCTATTCCTCTCTGTCCAGACAACCATGACAACTTCTCCTGACATCCCATGATGACTTCTCCATCCTCTCCAGCCTCTAGAACTACATACACGATTTACCACACCAGACCCCAAAAGACATAGGGGGGGGGGGGGTCTAAGGCATAGCCCAACCACTGAATTTATTTTTGCCCTAAGCAACGTCTTTTGCTCCGACCCTTATTCTACCCCCGCACAGTATAATTCCCCCCTACATCTCCCTCACACAGTGGGGCAAATTTACTTACCCGGTCCTCTCGCGATCCCCGATCCGAACAGTCTGACGAAGACGAAGTATGGCGCGATTCACTAAGCTCGAGCGCCTGATTTCCTGCATCCGTCGCTTCCCCGCTGAGGTCCACCGGAGTTCACCTTCTTCTCCCCGGTGCTTGTAAGTGTATGTCTTGCGACACAATTTCCGATGTTAAATCCAGCGCGTTGTCCGAATCCGTGGGATCATCCAAAGGTCCACCCCCCCTATTTATGTCACATTGAAGCCAGCGCCGATTTGCCAAAATCTGAACACGTGTGCCAAAATTCGGAAATCATCGGGAAACGAGACGAAAATGCGCTCCGCGGACCCTTAGTAAATGAGCGCCATAGCGTCCACTCAGCTCCCAGTCACATGGTGGCCCCCTTCACTCCTTTACATGGTAGCCTCCCTAATATTGTACCCCTCAACTCCTCCTCATATTAGAGCCCCCTCATAGTGTGCCCTCCAAGCAGCTTTCCTTCTTACTGTGGTCCACAGCAGCCCCCCCACTTATTGTGCCCCTCAGCTCCTCCTCATATTAGAGCCCCCTCATATTGTGCCCTCCAATCAGCTCTCCTTCTTACTGTGGTCCACAGCAGCCCCCCACTTATTGTGCCCCTCGGCTCCTCCTCATATTAGAGCAGCTCTTCTTCTTATTGTGGCCCCCAGCAGCTCCTCCACCTATTGTGCCCCTCTGCATGCCGATAGTGTTGTAGATGTCCCTGAACATACCTCCCATCAAAGGCGCCATCATGAGGGCTTTAGTGGGACAGCGTTCATGGGGCCTCTCCTGTTTTGCAATCAAAAGAGGGGCCCGTAACAGTCACAGTACCCACTAACCCCACTAGTGTCTCCCTGACTGGGGGCATCGCCCCGGCGCTCAATATGCAATCTAAAAGGTTCCCCTAAATAAACACAGACCCAAACAAGACCTTCAAAATAATTTCAGGACACCGACCCCCTAAATACCAGGGAACTCTCCCTAAATAACTTCCTACCCCAAACTTCCCAAACTGTTATAGCCCCTCCCTCCCCTCCAACAATGATAAATCCCTGACCAAATCTTCAAAATAATAACAAAAAAACTTGGCACAGCCCCTTTAAGTCACCCTTAGGGGTGTGGCACCTATTAGTTTTCTAGACGTTTCAGATTTATTATTTCTTTCCTGTAATCAAAGCAGTGGTGGTCCCGTCAGGACCTACAGGGGCACTTTGCTATAATTTTGGCAGATATTTCCGTTCCATAGGATGTCTTAATTAAACAGTCTGCACCCGTTTTCCTCATCACAGCCGAAGGGAAATACAGTCAAACCGCATCTGGAGCACTTGTCCTTAAGTGGCGCGGTACACGGGTCTGATTGACGCCCTCCAGGTCCTCGCTCCCTCTTTTGAGGGGTAAGAGAGTCATAAAGGATCCCGCAGCTGTTGTTATAATCACCACAGTGTGAAATTAACAAATCCTAAGAGTAAATAACGCAGGTTTTATTGCCGCTAGGCCCCCGGCACAACGCGACAAGAAATATAGCTTCATTTCCTTCCTGGCACTTTATAAATAAAGTTGTATTTGCCGGGAGACAATTCCCTGAAATATCTTTATGGGACCGGGTTTATTTCAAAAAGCTCCTGACAATTTTGAGGAGGTTATTTACGGGGATGATGTGTTTTTCTTGTAAATGGAGTCAATTAGGATTCATTAAAAAAGGCCCTTTCTTACATCTATGCGGAGGTCTGATTTCAGGGATACAATGGGTAGAATTGGGAAAAGTTAGGGCCTTACATAAGATACATCCTGTCAGGATTCAGAGTCTGAGGACCATCTAGACCACCGCGGGAGGTGGTACTAGCCGACACCTGGGACCGGAGTCTAAGTGACACCTGGTCTCAACCAGAGCCCGCCGCAAAGCAGGATGGTCTTGCTGCGGCAGGGTGCCATCAGGTCGTTCCACAGGTGCGACTAGCCTGCTGTGGCAGCCGAGGTAGCAATGCACGAGACAGTCCGAACCCGGGGTGATAGCGGGAGAACAGCACAGGAAGGCACACTAGGACTCACGCCGGAACGCCGGATACACGGGAACACACAGAAACGCTGGAAACACAGGAACGCTGGAGACACAGGAATGCTGATCCGTAAGTGGCCAACGCCAATCACCTGTGTGCTGGTCCTTTAAATCTCAGCGTATTGCCATGCGCACGCCCTAGGGAGTGGGGATGCGTGCAAGCCCTAGTCCGGACATGAGCAGGAATGTGGAGAGATAAGTCCAGGGCCGGGGCACCGGGACCGGCACCACAGAGAGGCAGTGACAGTACCCCCTTTGTTTGGCCACCCTCTCTTCTTTTTGGTCCCAAGAAACCTCTGGAGTAGAGTCCGATCAAAAATGTTCTCTTCAGGGTCCCAGGAACCCCTTCCAGTCTACTAGAAAGAACCGCTTACCCCTCACGATCTTCATGTCCAGAACCTCCTTGATTGATGCGCTTAATTACCTCAAAGGGACCAAGGAACCGGGGACCAAGTTTGTAGGTGGGTATCTTCAGCCAGACCTATGTAGAGGATAGCCACACCTTGTCACTAGGAGAGAAGACATGAGGAGCTCGAGGTTACTTATCAGCCTGGGTTTTGGTGCGGTCTGTGGCCCGTAGAAGGGACTAGCGGGTCTGGTCCCAAATAGACTTCAGGTCCTGCCCAGATCCTGAACCGCAGGGACTTCAGAGGGAGTAGACAGAGTAAGAGGAGGACGAGAAATACGTTCGTAGACCACAAAGAACAGAGCCGAGCCAGTAGACCCCGAGTCAAGGGAATTGTAGGAGAACTCAGCCCATGGTAGTAGATCAGCCCAGTTATCTTGAGTGGCTAAAGTCTGGTTCACCCTCTCTACTTGACCATTCGACTGAGGGTGGTAGGCAGAAGAAAAGTCAAGGTTGACCTGCAGCTGCACGATGTGCAGCGGAAGACCATGCAGCCGGAAGATATGTTTGAAGAACAAACTGGCAAGCTGTGGAGAAGACGGAAGACCTGGAAGGGGAACAAAATGGGACATCTTGGAAAATCGGTCCGTCACCACCCAGATAACAGTACTGCCCGAGGAGACAGGCAGATCAGTGATAAAGTCCATTGCCACGTGAGACCACGGACGACTGGGTATTGGCAGTGGAAGTAACAGTCCGGGCCGGTTTGAGACGAGAGGCTTTATTGCGGGAACAGGAGGAGCAGGATCCCACAAAGTCCCAAACATCTTTGACCAGAACTGGCCACCAGTAGTAGAGGGAGATGAGAGCCTTGGAGCATTGCACCCCTGGGTGCCCAGCCACACAAGAAGAATGTCGCCAAGACAGAATCCTCTTCCAGAGAGCAGGTCTAACATGCGTCTTGCCAGGGGGTAGCTGCCGAAGATCCACCAGAGCTGCAACAACAAGCTGGTCAGGAGAAATGATGTGCCCAGGGGTTGGTTCTTCTCCAACAACATTCTTGTCAGCTGGACGAAAAAGAAGGCTGTCTGGAGGTACAGTAAGTTCTTGTGGTCAGTGTACACACTAAAGGGATGGAGAGCTCCCTCCAGAAGATACTATCATTCTTCCAGAGCACGTTTGATGGCTAACAGCTCTCTGTCTCCAATCTAATAATTTCTCTCAGCAGGAGAAAAAGTCTTAGAAAAGAAGCCGCATGTGAAAGTTCGGCCCTTGGGTTCTTTCTGGGTGAGCACAGCTCCAGCTCCTACGGAGGACGCATCCACCTCAAAATGAAAGGGTTTGTTCGTGTCAGGCCTAGTGAGCACAGGAGCTGAGGCAAAAGCAGACTTCAACTTGGAGAAGGCCTCTTCAGCTGTAGGAGACCAGGCTTGTGGATTGGCACCTTTCTTGGTGAGAACCTCGATGGGAGACTATTACCGGAAGAAACTACCAGTAATAGTTTGCAAAACCCAGGAACCTCTGTATGGCTCGTAGGCCTTTTGGGCATGGCCAATGAAGAACTGCAGGCAGTTTTGCAAGGTCTCTGTCGGAAATAAAGTAACCGAGGAATGGAAGGCTGTGCTGGTGAAACTGGCATTTTTCCAGCTTGGCATAGAGGTGATTGGCACGAAGTCGACCAAAAATGTGACGTACGTGTGCATGGTGGGACACAGTGGGGGCCTGTTTCGCGTTACCCGAATATTTTTGATTTGCGCCGATTTTCCCTGTATTGCCCCGGGATTTTGGCGCACGCGATCGGATTGTGGTGCATCGGCGCTTGCATGCACACGACGGAAATCGGGGGGCGTGGCCGAACGAAAACATGTCGGATTTAGAAAAACCGCCGCATTTAAAACAAAAAAAAAAAGGGTTGCGGAGCTTGCACTTACCTTCACTAGGAATAGGTCAGTGAACTTCAGTGCATTCCGGGGAACTTCAGCGCAGCAGCGCCACCTGGTGGACGTCAGAGGAACTGCCTTAATGAATCCCGGCTGCACCCAAATCCACCGCAGAGAACGCGCCGCTGGATCGCGAATGGACCGGGTAAGTAAATCTGCCCGTGTCTGGAGAGTACACCAAGATTTCATCTAGGTAGACCACGACACACGTATAGAGAAGGTCCCGAAAAATGTCAATCACAAACTCCTGAAAGACAGCAGGGGCATTACACAATCCGAAGGGCATCACTAAATATTCAAAGTGCCCTTCCTGAGTATTAAACGCCGTCTTACAATCGTCACCTTTGCGGATCCGGATGAGATTGTAAGCACCACGGAGATCCAGCTTGGAAAACACCCTGGAAACACGCAGGCAATCAAAGAGTTTTGTAATCAATGGCGTGTAGCCGTTTTTATATAATATACAGTAGGGGGCACATGATCCTGTATATAATGTACAGTAGGGGGCACATGATCCTGGATATAATGTACAGTAGGAGGCACATGATCCTGTATATAATGTACAGGAGGGGGCACATGATCCTGTATATAATGTACAGTAGGGAGCACATGATCCTGTATATAATGTACAGGAGGGGGCACATGATCCTGTATATAATGTACAGTAGGGGGCACATGATCCTGTATATAATGTACAGTAGAGGCACATGATCCTGTATATAATGTACAGGAGGGGGCACATGATCCTGTATATAATGTACAGTAGGGGAGCACATGATCCTGTATATAATGTACAGTAGGAGGCACATGATCCTGTATATAATGTACAGTAGAGGAGCACATGATCCTGTATATAATGTACAGGAGGGGGCACATGATCCTGTATATAATGTACAGTAGGGGGCACATGATCCTGTATATAATATACAGTAGGAGGCACATGATCCTGTATATAATGTACAGTAGAGGAGCACATGATCCTGTATATAATGTACAGGAGGGGGCACATGATCCTGTATATAATGTACAGGAGGGGGCACATGATCCTGTATATAATGTACAGTAGGGGGCACATGATCCTGCATATAATGTACAGGAGGGGGCACATGATCCTGTATATAATGTACAGTAGGGGGCACATGATCCTGCATATAATGTACAGGAGGGGGCACATTATATACAGGATCATGTGCCTCCTACTGTACATTATATACAGGATCATGTGCCCCCTCCTGTACATTATATACAGGATCATGTGCCCCCTCCTGTACATTATATACAGGATCATGTGCTCCTAGTGTACATTATATACAGGATCATGTGCCCCCTACTGTACATTATATACAGGATCATGTGCCCCCTACTGTACATTATATACAGGATCATATGCCCCCTACTGTACATTATATACAGGATCATGTGCCTCCTCCTGTACATTATATACAGGATCATGTGCCCCCTACTGTACATTATATACAGGATCATATGCCCCCTACTGTACATTATATACAGGATCATGTGCTCCTAGTGTACATTATATACAGGATCATGTGCCTCCTACTGTACATTATATACAGGATCATATGCCCCCTACTGTACATTATATACAGGATCATGTGCCTCCTCCTGTACATTATATACAGGATCATGTGCCCCCTACTGTACATTATATACAGAATCATGTGCCCCCTACTGTACATTATATACAGGATCATGTGCTCCCTCCTGTACATTATATACAGGATCATGTGCCCCCTACTGTACATTATATACAGAATCATGCGCCTCCTACTGTACATTATATACAGGATCATGTGCCCCCTACTGTACATTATATCCAGGATCATGTGCTCCCTACTGTACATTATATACAGGATCATGTGCCTCCTCCTGTACATTATATACAGGATCATGTGCTCCCTACTGTACATTATATACAGGATCATGTGCCCCCTCCTGTACATTATATACAGGATCATGTGCTTCTACTATACATTATATACAGGATCATGTGCTCCTAGTGTACATTATATACAGGATCATATGCTTCTACTATACATTATATACAGGATCATGTGCCTCCTCCTGTACATTATATACAGGATCATGTGCTCCCTACTGTACATTATATACAGGATCATGTGCCCCCTCCTGTACATTATATACAGGATCATGTGCCCCCTACTGTACATTATATACAGGATCATGTGCCCCCTCCTGTACATTATATAAAGATCATGTGCTCCCTACTGTACATTATATACAGGATCATGTGCCCCCTACTGTACATTATATACAGGATCATGTGCCCCCTCCTGTACATTATATACAGGATCATGTGCTCCCTAGTGTACATTATATACAGGATCATGTGCCCCCTACTGTACATTATATACAGGATCATGTGCCCCCTCCTGTACATTATATACAGGATCATGTGCTCCCTACTGTATATTATATACAGGATCATGTGCTCCCTACTGTACATTATATACAGGATCATGTGCCCCCCTTCTATACATTATATAAAGGATCATGTGCCCCTACTATACATTATATACAGGATCATGTGCCTCCTCCTGTACATTATATACAGGATCATGTGCCCCTACTATACATTATATACAGGATCATGTGCCTCCTCCTGTACATTATATACAGGATCATGTGCCCCCTACTGTACATTATATACAGGATCATGTGCCCCCTCCTGTACATTATATACAGGATCATGTGCTCTCTACTGTACATTATATACAGGATCATGTGCCTCCTACTGTACATTATATACAGGATCATGTGCCCCCTCCTGTACATTATATACCGGATCATGTGCCCCCTCCTGTACATTATATACAGGATCATGTGCCCCCCTGTACATTATAAACAGGATCATGTGCCCCCTACTGTACATTATATACAGGATCATGTGCCCCCTCCTGTACATTATATACAGGATCATGTGCCCCCTCCTGTACATTATATACAGGATCATGTGCCCCCTCCTGTACATTATATACAGGATCATGTGCTTCTACTGTACATTATATACAGGATCATGTGCCTCCTCCTGTACATTATATACAGGATCATGTGCCCCCTACTGTACATTATACACAGGATCATGTGCCCCCTCCTGTACATTATATACAGGATCATGTGCTCCATACTGTACATTATATACAGGATCATGTGCCCCCTCCTGTACATTATATACAGGATCATGTGCCCCCTCCTGTACATTATATACAGGATCATGTGCCCTACTGTATATTATATACAGGATCATGTGCCCCCTCCTGTACATTATATACAGGATCATGTGTCCCTACTGTACATTATATACAGGATCATGTGCCCCTCCTGTACATTATATAAAGGATCATGTGCCCCCTCCTGTACATTATATACAGGATCATGTGCCTCCTGTACATTATATACAGGATCATGTGCCCCCTACTATACATTATATACAGGATCATGTGCCCCCTACTATACATTATATACAGGATCATGTGCCTCCTACTGTACATTATATACAGGATCATGTGCCTCCTGTACATTATATACAGGATCATGTGCCCCCTACTATACATTATATACAGGATCATGTGCCCCCTACTATACATTATATACAGGATCATGTGCCTCCTACTGTACATTATATACAGGATCAAGTGCCCCCTCCTGTACATTATATACAGGATCATGTGCTCCCTACTGTACATTATATACAGGATCATGTGCCCCCTCCTGTACATTATATACAGGATCATGTGCTCCCTACTGTACATTATATACAGGATCATGTGCTCCCTACTGCACATTATATACAGGATCATGTGCCCCCTCCTGTACATTATATACAGGATCATGTGCTCCCTACTGTACATTATATCCAGGATCATGTGCCCCCTACTGTATATTATATACAGGATCATGTGCTCCCTACTGTACATTATATACAGGATCATGTGCCCCCTACTGTACATTATATACAGGATCATGTGCTCCCTACTGCACATTATATACAGGATCATGTGCCCCCTCCTGTACATTATATACAGGATCATGTGCTCCCTACTGTACATTATATCCAGGATCATGTGCCCCCTACTGTATATTATATACAGGATCATGTGCTCCCTACTGTACATTATATACAGGATCATGTGCCCCCTACTGTACATTATATACAGGACCATGTGCCCCCCTTCTATACATTATATAAAGGATAATGTGCCCACTCCTGTACATTATATACAGGATCATGTGCTCCCTACTGTACATTATATACAGGATCATGTGCCCCCTCCTGTACATTATATACAGGATCATGTGCTCCCTACTGTACATTATATACAGGATCATGTGTCCCCTCCTGTACATTATATACAGGATCATGTGCTCCTAGTGTACATTATATACAGGATCATGTGCCCCCCTACTGTACATTATATACAGGATCATATGCCCCCTACTGTACATTATATACAGGATCATGTGCCTCCTCCTGTACATTATATACAGGATCATGTGCTCCTAGTGTACATTATATACAGGATCATGTGCCCCCTACTGTACATTATATACAGAATCATGTGCCCCCTACTGTACATTATATACAGGATCATGTGCCCCCTCCTGTACATTATATACAGGATCATGTGTCCCTACTGTACATTATATACAGGATCATGTGCCCCTCCTGTACATTATATACAGGATCATGTGTCCCTACTGTACATTATACACAGGATCATGTGCTCCCTACTGTACATTATATACAGGATCATGTGCCCCCTCCTGTACATTATATACAGGATCATGTGCCTCCTACTGTACATTATATCCAGGATCATGTGTCCCCTACTGTACATTATACACAGGATCATGTGCTCCCTACTGTACATTATATACAGGATCATATGCTTCTACTATACATTATATACAGGATCATGTGCCCCCTACTGTACATTATATACAGGATCATGTGCCTCCTACTGTACATTATATACAGGATCATGTGCCCCCTCCTGTACATTATATACAGGATCATGTGCCCCTCCTGTACATTATATACAGGATCATGTGTCCCCTCCTGTACATTATATACAGGATCATGTGCTCCCTACTGCACATTATATGCAGGATCATGTGCCCCCTCCTGTACATTATATACAGGATCATGTGCTCCCTACTGTACATTATATCCAGGATCCTGTGCCCCCTACTGTATATTATATACAGGATCATGTGCTCCCTACTGTACATTATATACAGGATCATGTGCCCCCTACTGTACATTATATACAGGATCATGTGCTCCCTACTGTACATTATACACAGGATCATGTGCCCCCCTTCTATACATTATATAAAGGATAATGTGCCCCCTACTGTACATTATATACAGGATCATGTGTCCCTACTGTACATTATATACAGGATCATGTGTCCCTACTGTACATTATATACAGGATCATGTGTCCCTACTGTACATTATATACAGGATCATATGCCCCCTACTGTACATTATATACAGGATCATGTGCCTCCTCCTGTACATTATATACAGGATCATGTGCCCCCTCCTGTACATTATATACAGGATCATGTGCCCCCTACTGTACATTATACACAGGATCATGTGCTCCTACTGTACATTATATACAGGATCATGTGCCCCCTCCTGTACATTATATACAGGATCATGTGCTCCTACTGTACATTATATACAGGATCATGTGCCCCCTCCTGTACATTATATACAGGATCATGTGCCCCCTCCTGTACATTATATACATGATCATGTGCCCCCTACTGTACATTATATACAGGATCATGTGCCTCCTCCTGTACATTATATCCAGGATCATGTGCCCCCTACTGTACATTATATACAGGATCATGTGCCCCTCCTGTACATTATATACAGGATCATGTGCCCCCTACTGTACATTATATCCAGGATCATGTGCCCCCTCCTGTACATTATATACAGGATCATGTGCCCCCTCCTGTACATTATATACAGGATCATGTGCTCCCTACTGTACATTATATACAGGATCATGTGCTCCCTACTGTACATTATATACAGGATCATGTGCCCCCTCCTGTACATTATATACAGGATCATGTGCCCCCTCCTGTACATTATATACAGGATCATGTGCTCCTAGTGTACATTATATACAGGATCATGTGCCCCCTACTGTACATTATATACAGGATCATATGCCCCCTACTGTACATTATATACAGGATCATGTGCCTCCTCCTGTACATTATATACAGGATCATGTGCCCCCTCCTGTACATTATATACAGGATCATGTGCCCCCTACTGTACATTATACACAGGATCATGTGCTCCTACTGTACATTATATACAGGATCATGTGCCCCCTCCTGTACATTATATACAGGATCATGTGCCCCCTCCTGTACATTATATACAGGATCATGTGCTCCTAGTGTACATTATATACAGGATCATGTGCCCCCTACTGTACATTATATACAGGATCATGTGCCCCCTCCTGTACATTATATACAGGATCATGTGCCTCCTACTGTACATTATATACAGGATCATGTGCCTCCTCCTGTACATTATATACAGGATCATGTGTCCCCTACTGTACATTATATACAGGATCATGTGCCCCCTCCTGTACATTATATACAGGATCATGTGCCCCCTACTGTACATTATATACAGGATCATGTGCCTCCTACTGTACATTATATACAGGATCATGTGCCCCCTACTGTACATTATATACAGGATCATGTGCCCCCTACTGTACATTATATACAGGATCATGTGCCTCCTCCTGTACATTATATACAGGATCATGTGCCCCCTCCTGTACATTATATACAGGATCATGTGCTCCCTACTGTACATTATATACAGGATCATGTGCTCCCTACTGTACATTATATACAGGATCATGTGCCCCCTCCTGTACATTATATACAGGATCATGTGCCCCCTCCTGTACATTATATACAGGATCATGTGCTCCTAGTGTACATTATATACAGGATCATGTGCCCCCTACTGTACATTATATACAGGATCATATGCCCCCTACTGTACATTATATACAGGATCATGTGCCTCCTCCTGTACATTATATACAGGATCATGTGCCCCCTCCTGTACATTATATACAGGATCATGTGCCCCCTACTGTACATTATACACAGGATCATGTGCTCCTACTGTACATTATATACAGGATCATGTGCCCCCTCCTGTACATTATATACAGGATCATGTGCCCCCTCCTGTACATTATATACAGGATCATGTGCTCCTAGTGTACATTATATACAGGATCATGTGCCCCCTACTGTACATTATATACAGGATCATGTGCCCCCTCCTGTACATTATATACAGGATCATGTGCCTCCTACTGTACATTATATACAGGATCATGTGCCTCCTCCTGTACATTATATACAGGATCATGTGTCCCCTACTGTACATTATATACAGGATCATGTGCCCCCTCCTGTACATTATATACAGGATCATGTGCCCCCTACTGTACATTATATACAGGATCATGTGCCTCCTACTGTACATTATATACAGGATCATGTGCCCCCTACTGTACATTATATACAGGATCATGTGCCCCCTACTGTACATTATATACAGGATCATGTGCCTCCTCCTGTACATTATATACAGGATCATGTGCCCCCTCCTGTACATTATATACAGGATCATGTGCCCCCTCCTGTACATTATATACAGGATCATGTGCCCCCTCCTGTACATTATATACAGGATCATGTGTACCTACTGTACATTATATACAGGATCATGTGTACCTACTGTACATTATCTACAGGATCATGTGCTCCCTACTGTACATTATATACAGGATCATGTGTACCTACTGTACATTATATACAGGATCATGTGCCCCCTCCTGTACATTATATACAGGATCATGTGCCCCCTACTGTACATTATATACAGGATCATATGCCCCCTACTGTACATTATATACAGGATCATGTGCCTCCTCCTGTACATTATATACAGGATCATATGCCCCCTACTGTACATTATATACAGGATCATGTGCCTCCTCCTGTACATTATATACAGGATCATGTGCCCCCTACTGTACATTATATACAGGATCATGTGCCTCCTCCTGTACATTATATACAGGATCATGTGCTCCCTACTGTACATTATATACAGGATCATGTGCCCCCTCCTGTACATTATATACAGGACCATGTGTCCCCTACTGTACATTATATACAGGATCATGTGCTCCCTACTGTACATTATATACAGGATCATGTGCCCCCTCCTGTACATTATATACAGGATCATGTGCCCCCTACTGTACATTATATACAGGATCATGTGCTCCCTACTGTACATTATATACAGGATCATGTGCTCCCTACTGTACATTATATACAGGATCATGTGCCCTCTACTGTACATTATATGCAGGATCATGTGCCCCCTACTGTACATTATCTACAGGATTATTACGTGTACAGGCTACAAAGACCCTTTTTTTAGTGCAGATATAGACAAAAACTGACGCAGCCACAATAATGTATCTGGGGCCACTGTGACTGTAGAGCAGGGTGCAGGGTGCAGGGTGCTGGGTGCAGGGGCTGTGCTGGAGTAATTGTGTGATTAGAATCCCCCAACATAGTGAAATAGCGACATCTAGTGGAAGAATTGCAGAATGCAAAGAGATGGGAGTCTGTATTAATCGCTACTGTATACAGGATCATGTGCCCCTGTACTGTACATTATATACAGGATCATGTGCTCCCTACTGTACATTATATACAGGATCATGTGCTCCCTACTGTACATTATATAAAGGATCATGTGCCCCTGTACTGTACATTATATACAGGATCATGTGTCCCTACTGTACATTATATACAGGATCATGTGCCCCTGTACTGTACATTATATACAGGATCATGTGCCCCCTCCTGTACATTATATACAGGATCATGTGCCCCCTCCTGTACATTATATACAGGATCATGTGCCCCTCCTGTACATTATATAAAGGATCATGTGCCTCCTCCTGTACATTATATACAGGATCATGTGCTCCTTACTGTACATTATATACAGGATCATGTGCCCCCTCCTGTACATTATATACAGGATCATGTGCCCCCTCCTCTACATTATATACAGGATCATGTGCCCCCTCCTGTACATTATATAAAGGATCATGTGCCTCCTCCTGTACATTATATACAGGACCATGTGTCCCCTACTGTACATTATATACAGGAACATGTGCCCCCTCCTGTACATTATATACAGGATCATGTGCTCCCTACTGTACATTATATACAGGATCATGTGCTCCCTACTGTACATTATATACAGGATCATGTGCCCCATACTGTACATTATATACAGGATCATGTGCCCCCTACTGTACATTATATACAGGATCATGTGTCCCTACTATACATTATATACAGGATCATGTGCCCCCTCCTGTACATTATATACAGGATCATGTGCCCCCTACTGTACATTATATACAGGATCATGTGCTCCCTACTGTACATTATATACAGGATCATGTGCCCCCTACTGTACATTATATACAGGATCATGTGCCTCCTCCTGTACATTATATACAGGATCATGTGTACCTACTGTACATTATATACAGGATCATGTGCCCCCTACTGTACATTATATACAGGATCATGTGCCTCCTACTGTACATTATATACAGGATCATGTGCCCCCTACTGTACATTATATACAGGATCATGTGCTCCCTACTGTACATTATATACAGGATCATGTGCTCCCTACTGTACATTATATACAGGATCATGTGCTTCTACTTTACATTATATACAGGATCATGTGCTCCCTACTGTACATTATATACAGGATCATGTGCCCCTACTGTACATTATATACAGGATCATGTGCTCCCTACTGTACATTATATACAGGATCATGTGCTCCCTACTGTACATTATATACAGGACCATGTGTCTCTACTGTACATTATATACAGGATCATGTGCTCCCTACTGTACATTATATACAGGATCATGTGCTCCCTACTGTACATTATATACAGGACCATGTGCTCCCTACTGTACATTATATACAGGATCATGTGTCCCCTCCTGTACATTATATACAGGATCATGTGCTCCCTACTGTACATTATATAAAGGATCATGTGCCCCTGTACTGTACATTATATACAGGATCATGTGTCCCTACTGTACATTATATACAGGATCATGTGCCCCTGTACTGTACATTATATACAGGATCATGTGCCCCCTCCTGTACATTATATACAGGATCATGTGCCCCCTCCTGTACATTATATACAGGATCATGTGCCCCCTACTGTACATTATATACAGGATCATGTGCTCCCTACTGTACATTATATACAGGATCATGTGCCCCCTACTGTACATTATATACAGGATCATGTGCCTCCTCCTGTACATTATATACAGGATCATGTGTACCTACTGTACATTATATACAGGATCATGTGCCCCCTACTGTACATTATATACAGGATCATGTGCCTCCTACTGTACATTATATACAGGATCATGTGCCCCCTACTGTACATTATATACAGGATCATGTGCCCTACTGTACATTATATACAGGATCATGTGCTCCCTACTGTACATTATATACAGGATCATGTGCTTCTACTTTACATTATATACAGGATCATGTGCTCCCTACTGTACATTATATACAGGATCATGTGCCCCTACTGTACATTATATACAGGATCATGTGCTCCCTACTGTACATTATATACAGGATCATGTGCTCCCTACTGTACATTATATACAGGACCATGTGTCTCTACTGTACATTATATACAGGACCATGTGTCTCTACTGTACATTATATACAGGATCATGTGCCCCCTCCTGTACATTATATACAGGATCATGCGCCTCCTACTGTACATTATATACAGGATCATGTGCCTCCTACTGTACATTATATACAGGATCATGTGCTCCCTACTGTACATTATATACAGGACCATGTGCTCCCTACTGTACATTATATACAGGATCATGTGTCCCCTCCTGTACATTATATACAGGATCATGTGCCCCTACTGTACATTATATACAGGACCATGTGTCTCTACTGTACATTATATACAGGATCATGTGCCCCTACTGTACATTATATACAGGACCATGTGTCTCTACTGTACATTATATACAGGATCATGTGCCCCTACTGTACATTATATACAGGACCATGTGTCTCTACTGTACATTATATCCAGGATCATGTGTCCCTACTGTACATTATATCCAGGATCATAGCGACATCTAGTGGAAGAATTGCAAAATGCAAAGAGATCCCCGAAGGACCCATATAATAATAATATGCAACTCTTTATTCTCCCTTTACATTTGTTCCACCACTTTAATTTATCTCCCCTTCACTTACATATAATACTTTCTGTACTCCTACCCCATCCTCATATTGTGGCCCCTCTTTTACTCTCCTTCCAATTGTGGCCCCCTGCCCTCCATTCCTTTCCATCATACTCCATATTATGGACTCCATCCTACCTAATACTCCACACATACTGTATTGTGGCCTCCATCCTCTGAATATTGGGGCAGATTTACTTACCTGGTCCTGTCGCGATCCAGCGGCGCGTTCTCCGTCAAGGATTCCGGTCTTCCGGCGATTCACTAAGGTAGTGCGCCCGATGTCCACCAGGTGTCGCTGCTGCGCTGAAGTCCGCTGGAGTTCACTATCCTATTCCTGGTGCAGGTAAGCGCGTGTCAACCCACACATTATTTTAAAGAAATTCAGCGTTTTTTCTGAATCCGTCAGATTTTCCGACGGGCCACGTCCCCCCCCTCCCCCCCCCCCCACTCCCCGCATGCCGGCGCTGATGGGCCACAATCCGATCACGTGCGCCAAAAACCCAGGGCAATTCAGGGAAATACGGCGCAAATCAGAAATATTCGGGAAACCTGACGAAAAATAGCGATTCGGGCCCTTAGTAAATGACCCCCAATGTGTCCCTCAGTCCTCCATCCTCACTTATATTGTGGCCTCCCTCCTCTATCCTTTCCCTTTCTATGCATTAAACAAAAAAAATAAATACTTACCTTTATCATTCCCCCCGCAGTCCTGTTTCCTCCTCTCCCTGGTGGCTCTCAGATGACTCAGAGGAGGGGACGGGCTCCCTCCTCATCATTTCAGAGCCCCGGGGAGTGGAGGAAACACAGAGGAGGCAGCCGGAGCTGGTCCCGCCCCCTCCCAGGTGTCTCTGCAGACCAGGACATTGTGGGACAGAACGGGACATTCTCCATGCCGCCTGGGACGCTGCCCAAAATCCGAATTTAGGAAGGAGTAGTCCCACACTTAATTAAGATCTGGACAGCAAAGTCTAATAAATACACACATTACATGGAAAACTTCATCCTGCCCTAGCCCCTCTGTGATGTGGCTTTACAGGTTGTTACACTGTCTCACCCGCCTCCTTGCTCCTGCAGCATCTGTGCAGTGAAAAGGAAGATGACAAAAGCCCATCAGACTAGAGCATTGGCACCAGAGAGCACATTCTACCAGCTACCCCAATGTAGAGGAGTGACCACTGGGACTCCCCCCTCCCCTTCCCGATCAGCAGGTGATCCCATAAGCTTAAGACGGCATAAAACTTGATGTGACTTTACAACCAGGGCTGTGGAGCCAAATCTCCTCAATTTTACAAACTTCGACTCTGACTCCAGCTCCACCAAAATGCTCCCAGCTCCACAGCCCTGTTTTCCAGGTCGCTCTAGCAGTGGCTTATGTTTCTAATCTATAGCAGAGGAGCTTCACTACTGAGCATGTACATAAAGTGCAGCACATTCATCTTATCTAAAAGGGGAATCAGGGGTATATAGGGCGCACTGACAGGCCACATGCAGCCCGTCAAGCCATGAGGTGTGGTCCGCACCCTGCTGACTGTCACAGTCCAATGAGAACTTCCATAAGTGATGTAGCATAACTGATGGGAGACCATTGCAGGAGCAGGAGGCCGGGTAGCGGTGAGTGCAGCTGAGAGCTCTCACTGCTCTCTGGTCCTCTTCTGCCTCCTGACACTGATCGAGGTTAGGAGCCATAGCAGAGTAGCCCCAGGATTATTATCATCTGCTATGGGTTCTCCAGTGTTTGCCTGCTCTTGGGTCTCCAGTCTTATTATCTGCTATGGGGGGTCGCCAGTATTTGTGTGTTCTGGGGGTCTCCAGTATTAGTAGCTTTATGCTTTGAGGATTTCTAGTATTTGTCTGCTCTTGGGTCTCCAGTATTTGTTTGCTCTGGGGTCTCCAGCTGGGGCTTAACTACAGGGGTAGCAGCCATAGCAGCTGCTATGGGGCCCGCAGTGTCAGGGGGCCCCCATCATCTGACCTGACACATGAAAGAATGGAGGAATGCTGTATCTGTGATGTGTATATGCTATATGTGTTTCAGAAGTATGGTGGTGTTTCTATATACTGCATGTGTGTATATACGCTGTGCATTTGTATATAGCATTGTATGTATGTGTGTATATTTGCTCTAAATGTTCGCATGAGTGTATAAAGGTTCGATTGTAAATCGCACGTGTGAGTATACAAATTTGTATATTTTTTAAGTTGGAAGGGGGCCCCATTCAGAAGCCTGCTCTGGGGCCCTCCTCTCCTAGTTACGCCCCTGGTCTCCAGTATTATTAGTTTTATGCTCTGGGGTCTCCAGTATTAGTAGTTACCAATATTATCTGCCCTGGGGTCTGCTATGGATGCAGTATTTGGTTTCTGGGGGGGGCATTTCGTGCTGTCCTGTGGATGTTGGGGCATCTAGGGTGCTGGTTACTGATGCACCCCTTAAAGTTGAGCAGTACGGCACTGGGGCTCTTAGGCCAATAAAGGTTATTCACCCCAGGCCTGAACCCTTAGATCAGGGATAAGACATTTCAATTTTTATCATTTATTATACTTGTATTTATTATAGTGAACAAAAACTGCAAATTTAGGATTTAGATGGCAGGACGTATTTGGGGGCCGACAAAAAGTCAGGATATAGAAAAGGGGGCATCATCTGTGTAAGGCTACATTCACACTGCCGTATGGGGAACAAGTATATATATATATATATATATATATGTCCCCCACAGACGGCAATGGGCGCACGGCGGCGTACGGATCCCTAGCCGGGAGATAGATAGCACATGTCCTATCTTTACGTGCCATATATTGCTATGGAGAGGGTGGAGATGAGCGGCGCTCACCCCCTCCTCCTCTCCCGGGCGCCGACGTGCTACGGTATGGCGGGCACATCGTCGTGTGAATATAGCCTAAGGCTGAAAAGGGCGTAAAAGTGGAGGTTTACAGAAAAGAGTCAAATTCTACGTGAGGGGCCACAGGATGGGGAGTATTAGATAGGTCACATTACAAAACACTATATGTAAGGGGGTACAGTTAGTTTTTGGGTTGCATTACTGGGTGTTATATGTAATGGAGGGGTGCAGTTAGTTTTCAGGTCACGACGTTAGGGGGTCTCTAAACGTAATGCGGGGTACAGTTAGTTTTCAGGTCACGACATTAGGGGGTCTGCATACATAATGCAGGGTACAGTTAGCTTTAGGGGGTCTCTAAACGTAATGCGGGGTACAGTTAGTTTTCAGGTCACGACGTTAGGGGGTCTGCATACATAATGCGGGGTACAGTTAGCTTTTGGTTACATTAGGGGGTCTATCTGTAATGCGGGGTACAGATAGTTTTTGTGTGGATCACATGTAGGTAATGCAGTGGGTCACTGAGTGAACACTATATAGTGTGGGACATAAAAGGGAGGGGGATTTTACAGTGAGTGAGAAGTTAAAGGACATGAAGGTACACAAAACGCACCGTGTGTATGGACCCTGATGCGGGTCTCCCTCATCCCCCGGCGTTGCCGTGGTGACAGTAATGGCGGCCGGGATGACGGCAGAGGCCTGTAGTGCCGCCTCCTCCTCTGGATCCAGGATCCTCCTCCTCCTCCGGGATCCCAGGACATGGCGAGCTCCGGGCGGCCTGGCCGCCTCCTGTGCAGCAGCGGAGTCTCCATGGAGGAATAGCCGCGCACCAGGCGCTGGTCCCGGGACTCTCCCGCACCGCCTGCCCGGGGATCGCGGGGTGCAGGGCGGAGGCCGCAGCGGGCATGGCCGGGAACTGCAACAACTACAGCCCGGCCACCGGGGAGATCATCCAGCTCAATGTGGGGGGCACCAGGTACCGGGGGAAGGCTGGCACCGCCATTATAAGCCCCTGATATAGCGGGGATGCATCATGACGTCATGATAGACATGATGACGTCGTTATAGTTCACATTGGGAGAAGTCTGGGGTCTCTCTAAGACTCTTCTGCCTTATTCTGTGCTATTCACTGACAGCAAGCACCTGAAGTGTAAACATTCTGCATAGAAATTCTTGCAAAGTTTCCCATTCACATAACTAAAGATTTGTAACTATTTTGGTTCGTCAGATTCATATATTTGGGGTTTCTGACTCTCCCCGACAGATAGGGCCGAGTGTGCATGTGCCTGGCAGTGACTTATGACTCCTGTAATGTTCAGCGCATATATCTGCAGGTTGTGTCCGGTTTGCAGTTGCACTTCCACACATGACCATTAACCAGCTGTGGCGCTAGTTGGGGTCCGATCGCTGGGACCACCGCTAATGACAAGAAAAGGGATCTGATGTTGTGCATATTTCGGACCCTGTCACCTATCCCATAGACATGGGATGTTTCATTAAAGGAAGGCTCCCTCCTATTTGATGCTCAGGAGTACATATGAGCCGACCCGATGGTCAGGTTCGGGTTCAGCTGACTGACCTGGGAATATTGGTGGCCGAACAGTCAATCAAGCGAGTTGATGCCCCTAACTAACAAGTAATAATGGTTGTGATTGGCCGGTAATATGTTTGGGTAAAGCACATGAACCCCGCTCATCTCACTGCTTGTCATTACTGATATACATTCATGTGAGCGCTGCAGGAAGTCACTGGCCTCATCAGTCTCCTATGTATACCCACATCACCACTGAGGCCGGTGACTTACTGCACTGATCACCATGGGAGGATCACACAGGCATATATTATGTATTATCTGTTAGAAGGATATTCTAGTCCTGGATTATTATATACCGATATGGATATATAATGGATCTTACCCTTTTCTTCTTCTCTCAGATTCAGCACATCGAGGCAAACCCTTATGTGGATCCCAGACTCCTTCTTCTCCAGGTAAGTGGGAAATCTCTGACTTGCAGTTTTCTCCCTCTACTGCGGTGTCTCCGGGCTGGTGGCTGGTGACTTACTGCTATATTGTCACACGGATACTAGAGGAGAATCTTTCTATCGCTTAGAGGCATCAGCAGCGTCTTCTAGGACAGTGATGGCTAACCTATGGCACTGGTGCCAGAGGTGGCACTCCGAGCCCTTTCTGTGGGCACTCAGGCCATCACCAGAGATGACTCCAGGCATCTTCCTACAGTCCCAGACATCCCAGGACTTGCTGTGCACAGAGCTATTTTAAAGTGACAGCTGTACTTGGGACTATTTTCTGCTTTCCTGGTGTCCTCAGGGCTCTGGCATCAATGAAAGCTGTGACAGAGAAGGGAGTATAAATCAAAAATTACATTTCTGTGCTGGCACTTTGCGATAAATAAGCGGGTCTTTGTTGTAGTTTGGGCACTCGGTCTCTAAAAGGTTTGCCATCACTGTTCTAGGACATTATAGAGCAGTACTGATGCGGGTGATGGGGAGAGATGGAAACTTACTATTATCTCCAGCAGCCTCTTTTTCTGTGTACCTATGTCTCTGCCGTCTGAGCCCTCAGTGATGGACACCGTGGGGCACATTTACTTACATTCCCACTGTAGTTCACAGAGAGTGCATTGTCCGCGTATAATGCACATCTGTCGCGATTCACTAAGATCGTGCACCCCATATCCTGCGTGTGTCGCTTCCCCACTTCCGCCACAGTTCACCATCTTTTTAGTGGTGCATGTAAGTGCATTGTCTTGCGACACAATTTGAAAGTTAAATTCCGCACTCAGTCCGAGTCAGTCGGATCGTCCATTGCGCCCCCCGCCCCCATTTCTGTCGCATGGAATCCGATCGTGTGCGACACAATCCCAGCGCAGACACTTGTTGAATACCCATTCAAGCCGTGTAGTCCCTGAAAAAGGTGCAAAGTCCGAAGTGCAGCGTTCGACCCTTGGGAAATGAGCCCCCATGACACCTATGTACACGGCCCGGAGACTGTTATATGATTGTCCGTTAGCCTGGTGGAGGCCAATAAGGACATAGAAGCGACGAGCAGGCTATTTCTCGTCTCCGAATGTAGAATGTGTAGGGATATGACTACAACCGCTGATGGTGGATGGTCCCTTGTACACCCCCAGTCACTAGCGTTTTACTGTGTGCTGGTGCAAAGTCTCCACATCTTATCCACCTTGTGTGAATTTTGAGTTTGTTCTTAAAGAGAACCCGTCATGCAAAATAACCCCCCTAAACTAAATATATTTTCATAAACTGCCATTAGAGAGCATTGCCTCTATCCCTTCATTGTCCCTCTACATGCCTGTAACCCTAAGCAATGAGGTCCTAAAGCTGTATGCAAATGACCTGTGAAATGTCCAATGAAGCATTAGCATATTCAAGCTGTCCACTCTATTCATGAGAGGGAGGCACAGCCACACCCCCAGTGCATGACTGACAGCCTGTATAATGATGTGCTTGCTGGTGGCCCCGCCCCCTGCAGCCTGTGCGTGCATGTGTGTGTGTGTGTATAGGAGAGATACAGCAGCTCCAGGCAGCCATGTTACAGCAGAACATGTCAGGTACTTGTGTAGCTGATGTCTGTGTCTCTCACCTGTATATTAGGAGGATGCAGCATGTCAGCAGATGCAGCACAGACACCAGCAATGCTTTACTATACATTACACACAGACATGAGCAGGGGGAGGAGAGGGGAGGGGGAACAGGGGTGACATCACTGCCTCTGACCATGTGACCAGCCTCATTTACATGACAGAATAGATGATTTTACAATGAATAATGTATGAAATAACTAGATAAAGGCTGGACTGGGATCCTTGTGAGCTGCTCCAACAGGTAGAGGTGACAGGACAAGTGACACAGACCTGATGACAGGTGTCCTGGCATCTACCACCAGGATGATCCTCAGTGTTAATGGAGCCTGGAGCCCCTCAGGCTCATTTGCATACACTCTTTCACCCTGGTGGTAGATGTCATTTAAAGGGAAAGTTAATATTCTCACCACGAAACAATATTTTAATATATCTTCTATCGCTTCTTCATGCAGCCTCTTAAGTGGAAGGATTTCAACACTTCGGGATGAAACTGGAGCAGTGAGTAAAATTCCTCTTCTTGTTTTTTTTTTTTTTGTCTCCATGGATTATAACGGTTGTATAATAAATATATATATAATCTCTACAAGGTATATATCTCCACTGTGATCTGAACACAACAGGGGACCGCACCACAGGGAAGTCCCCTTTAAAGGGTCCATATTGTATTTCGCCCTGTAGACTTTCTCTGCAGTCCGTGGGAGCCCTGGGCAATGTGACTCCGCCCGACATTAGGACTTTTGACTTACTGTGACGTCACAGGTCTTGTGGACTTCCAGCGGTGCTGTGCACACCAGACCCGCCATAAGTCTGCAGGACCTGTGACATCACAGGAAGTCACAAGTCCTGCTGCCGTAGGGGTGGGGGGTCACATCACTCAGGGCTCCCACGGACTGCAGAGAAAGTCTACCATGCTAAGTACAATATGGCTGACCCTATTAAGGTCTTGTACTTACTCTGGTAAAGTTTTGTATTAGTGGCAAACCCCTCCAACTGCTGCAGAGCTTTGGGAGTTTTGAGTTTCGAGGTCCCTGAGGGTGCGGTCACATTTACCGCTAGCGCACGGGGTAGTGCCTCGGCCTGATTGCATATGTGTTCGTAAACGCCGTGCGTGTGACCGCATCATCAGCAGCCCTTGGAAGCCTCCTAGTATGGAGCAGGTCAGGACTTGCAGTCCCCTGTTGTACTGATCACGGGTGGGTCCCACAGCTTAGACCCTCCACAATCCACAGCAGAACAGGGGATGAGAAGCCCTGCTCCATATCACAGGGACTCTCGCCGTATGCCATCATGGCAGATACATGGACATTTCTCTGCATTTTGGACACAGATTTTACAATGAACGAAACTTCTTCTACAAGGACCAGGAGCTGAGCGTCTTTTAAGCTTTATCGGCCTTTTTACTTTGCAGATTCTGAAAATCCTGGGTTATTGCATCTTGTGGTTACTTTAGGGTCTCGGTGTTGACTTTATCTTGTTGATCTTCCCTCCTTATAGATATTTATTGACCGCGATCCGACGGCATTTGCACCCATATTGAATTTTCTACGAACAAAGGAACTGGACTTAAGGTGAGGCCCCAACTACCGGCGCAACTAGCGCATTCAATGACCCGGAGTTGTCATCAACTTTTTTGGTCTTATATTACACAGTGATGATCTATGTAAGTAATGGAGGGACACTAAACCCCCATGTACCAAACGTCAAGGACAGGTTCCCTTCATGTCCTAATGCATCTACTCCCTATTGTTTTTCAGAGGTGTCAGTCTGAATGTCCTGCGCCATGAAGCTGAATTCTATGGAATAACTCCACTGGGTAATGACATTCATGTTATCCTATCATTAAGGAGGCATCCGCACCCTCTAGTGATGTAGCAGAGCTCAGTGTGTTGCTTGAGTGTTTCGTGGTTTATAATAATGGACATAGATACATTTCCATAAGGGTTTCGTAGGCGAGGGTCCACATTTTTTACCAATGACTTATCTTTAGACTAGGTCATCAGTATTGGATCAGCACTTAATCTGAGATCATGATTAACCTGGTGCACGGACCGACTCGGCACCGAAACGTCCCTTTCAGTGCAGAAATTTGTGTCGCATGAAGAATAGCGCAGCCGTGCAACACAAACGGTCGCGTGCAACACAAATGTGGCGCATGCACCTTAGTAAATGTGCCCCATTGGCTTTTCCACAATATTCCTGGTGCCAGTAGCAAAAGGAACTCCATGATTTCTTACATGTTGTGTCCAGAATATGTGAAGCAGATAGAAACTTCCCTGCATCTGACTTTCAGATCCTACAAGTATAAGGTCTGAGTTGACCCAAAAATTTTTGTGTTTTACTCCACACTGTGTCTATAATGGCCCAACCCACATGGTCATCCCATCAGAGTTGGAGCTCAGCTCTTGCTTTGCAGATGTTGACTTTTTTGCAGATGTTGAATTTATTTGGTGATTAGCAAATTCTGCAGATTTTTTTTTTTGTGTGTGTTTCTGAATTTTGTATACGGGATGAGTCTCAGCCACTTTGCTGTTACTGTATTAAGCTGAAAATACGGTCTGTGCGCGGCCGGCCCAAGCGTTACACATTTTGCTGATGATTATCCTATACATGGTTCTAATGAGTCGTCTTTCCTTCACTCCACAGTAAGAAGATTGTTGTTATGTGAAGAACTGGAGCGCTCATCATGTGGCAGCGTGCTGTTCCATGGCTACTTACCTCCACCCGGTAAGTGATATTCATATTGACTAGGTAAGGATTGCAGTACGAAATATAGTTTAATTTAACACAACACTAACCAGCACCGTAATATAACGCCACGGTGCTGTTTATTACACTTAAGCATGAAAAAGTCTTTAGTGTCAGAAGATGGTGACTTTTTTTGTTGTGCAAATCTTTTTTTAGTTTTGTAAAATGTAAGGCTACATTCACACTAAGGTATGGAGGATATATATACGTCCTCCATAGACGGCAATGGGCGCACGGCACACTACGGGAGCGGTACGGTGCAGCACACGTGTGGCACCGTACCCGGAAAAAGATAGGACCTGTCCTATCTTTTGCCGTAATACGGTGCTGTGCGCCATTAATTCCTATGGAGAGGGGCGGGGGTGAGCTGCGCTCACCTCCTCCTCTCCCCGTACACTGCCGTTGCCCGCTACGGTACGGTACGGACAGGCAACGGCAGTGTGAATGTAGCCTAACACAGTATATACTCAAGTATAAGCCAACCCGAATATGAGCCAAGATCCCACCACTGCCCCCCAGTGTATAGCCAGCCACCACTGCCCCCCAGTGTATAGCCAGCAGCCCCATGTTATGCATAAAATAAGCCCTTACACTGCTCTGTGCATGAAAAAATGAAAAAGTTATAGATTTTCGAAGATGGAGAGTGAAAAATGAACATAAAAAATCACTGCGTCCTTAAGGGGTTGGGGCCAGAGAAGAAGTTACGACTGGGACTTGGTATATGAAGAAGAGCTATGAGTGTTTTGGCTTGATAATAATTAGGATGGACAGAGGCATTGGGACAGCAAGGGGTTAAAGAAACTCTGTGGAGAGGTGTGTGTTCTAATGTTCTCTTTATACTTGTGTATCCACAGCTATTCCCAGTAGGAAGTTGACTTGTGAAGCTCCTTCCTCTTCCTCATCGGAGAATAAGGTGCCTTCAAGACCATGCGAGGTATCGCCCCAGGGGACCCCCGCACAGCCCACCCTCGCCGGGGTAGAAGGAATGGTGAAACTGGGTAAGGATTACCCTATCAGGAGGTACATGAGGGGTACTGACTGTACAGTGGGATTACCCTATCAGGAGGTACATGAGGGGTACTGACTGTACAGTGGGATTACCCTATCAGGAGGTACATGAGGGGTACTGACTGTACAGTGGGATTACCCTATCAGGAGGTACATGAGGGGTACTGACTGTACAGTGGGATTACCCTATGAGAGGTACATGAGGGGTACTGACTGTACAGTGGAGTCTATCACCTTCATTACAGATCAGTAATATTACTTTGCTGCTGCACCACACCGAATCGCAACAGATACAAGAAACCTGCAGAAATGTACATGATCATTATACCCCTGTTCACATGTAATAGGAGAATTGCAAAGATGCTGCAGGTCCCAGCAACATCTGTTTCAGCATCCTCGCATCACTGATGGAAGAAGTCCAGATCGTGCTGCCTAATGCGCTGCGAAATTGCTCTTTTTTGTGCCTTTTTAAAGCCAAAAAGTCACACGGGCAACTCTCGCCGCTTGAAGCCGCCAATAACGTTGCTAAATAAAATGCGTAAAGTGTCGTCCCCGGCGCATGTTCATGTCCTCTGAGTCATTCATGTTGCATTTTGCAGAGCAGAGCACCCCTGCTGGCAGATTTATTAAAGGGGTTTTCCCACAAACTAAAGTTAGGCCCTATCCACGGGATAGGGCCTAACTTGCTAATCAGTTGGGGTCTCCGTGCTGAGACCCCCACAGATCACGAAAACGAGGGGTCTGTCGGACCACGCTCGGCAATTTCCGTCAGCTCCATAGAGATAAATAGTCATGCGCGGCCGTCTGCTCTATTATTCTGACGGAGCGGCGAGGGGTCCGACTCGTTTTCGTGATCTGTGGGGGTCTCAGCACGGAGACTCCCACTGATCAGCAAGTTAGGCCCTATCCCGTGGATAGGGCCTAACTATAGTTTGTGGAGAAACCCCTTTAAAGGATCAAAGCAACTTTAATAAATTTGCCAAGCAGTGGACCTCCCAGAAACTAAGAACTGAGCTTGCCTAATGATAAATGTCACCCCTTAAATCTACCATCAAAATCCATCGCTTACTCACCGATCCAGGCACCGTGACTGTGGTAATGTTCTAATATTTGTTATCCATGGCCTCCTTCCTTCTAATATCAACTTTTAAAATGATGCTAATGAGCCTGAAGGGCTGTTACCAAAGCCCCTCCGTACTGTATCATCCCAGGCTGTTAAACTGTGCAGAAGCACTTCCCACCTCCCCATTGCAGAAACTTCCTCTACTGCAGAGAAGGGGAAGTGCTGAGGGAGCAGGGGGGGGTGTACAGCATGGAGGGTTTCTGGTACTGTCCCCAAGAGCTTTTTGGGATCATTAGCATAATTATAAAAGTTGATTTCAGAAGGAAGGAGGCCATGGATAACAAATATAACACATATAAGAAGATTACCACAGTATCTGTGCCTGGATCTATAGGTAAGTGTCCCTGAAATATCATGATTGATTTGGATGGTAGATTTCCTTTAAAAGGGATTGTCCAGTGACAACGTGGGTCCCTAATCACAGGATAGGGCGAAGGTCTCAGTACTGGGGCCAACACAGATTATGAGAATGGGGTCCGTTGCACCCCAAATGAACAGAGAAGATAGTGCGCATGTGCGACCTGCCGCTCCATTCTTTTGGGGTACAATAGACCCCCTGTTCTTGTGATCTGTGGGGGTCCCTGTAGCAATATGTTATATGCTATCCTGGCCTCTAGGGGTCTCACTACTTGTGTGTGTGTACAGTAAAGCAGGTAGCAACTTGTTGGTAGACAGACATGAGTATGTGACATGTGTAATGGCAGCTTGTTGAATAAAGAGCCTGAGACCAACCACAGTGTGTGAAGCCAATACAGGAGAGTCAACCAACAGAACATGGTGGCAGCTGGGCACAGAACCTGTGTATAACAAGTCTGCATCTCCTGAGAACCTGTGTGAGTCACAGCAACTGTAAGTACAGAGTCCCTGATAAGACTGCACAATGGAGAGTGGCCTGAAACCCCCTCAGACACTGGATGTCACTTCTTCCAATCTGTCACAGACCTGGAGACACTGGAAGGAAGAGTTCACCCTGTATGTGGATCTGACAGTGGCCCAAAGGGATGAGAAGAGGAAAGTAAAGCTCTTTTACTACCTTATTGGGGAAAAGGGGAGAGAAATAGCCAAGACCCTAATCCCAGAAATCTCTGACAGTCTGGTGCTAGAGGACATTGTGCAGGCATTTGACAAACACTGTGACCCCAAAAAGAATGAGACTGTGGAGAGATACAAGTTCTTCTCAAGGGATCAGGAGGTTGGGGAGAATGTGGACAGATATGTGACAGAACTGAGGAGACTGGCGGCAACATGTGGCTTTGGAGAAATAAGAGACTCTCTCATCAGAGACAGGATAGTGTGTGGCATCAGAGACTCTCACCTCAGAGAAAGATTACTGAGGGAGGAAGAGCTGACCCTAGTGAGATGCCTGCAGATCTGCAGGGCGGCTGAGCTGACAAAGGACAGCCTGAAGATGATGGAAGCCAACAGGGATGAGGCAGTACATGCGGTATATGGGAGAGCCAAAGCAAGGCCCAGGCTCCCTGAAAGCACCATCCAGTGCAGATATTGTGGGAAAAGACATGAGAGAGACAAAGAGAAGTGTCCTGCATATGGTGAAACCTGCAGGATTTGTGGGAAGAGGAACCATTTCTCAGCTCTGTGCAGACTAAAACCCAGCAAACAGCACAGACAAGTCCACACAATGACACAGGACACAGACAGTGATGAGGATATTACATGGCTACAGCTGCAGCCTGCAACAGAGAATGTCCATGTGCTCAAGCAGCAAGTAGCAAAGGAGATGAAACAGTTATTTGCAACCTTTTTGTTGGATGAGCAGCCTATTAGATTTCAGCTGGATTGTGGAGCAAGCTGCAATGTAATTCCATGTGCGCTGCTGAAAAAGCAGGTTTCCATTGAGCCCACGGACAAGGTCCTGGTGATGTACAACAAAAGTGTTTTGAAACCAATGGGGACCTGCAAGCTTAAATTAAGGAACCCATGTAACAAAAAGAGTTACAAGGTGGAATTTACAGTGCTGCCTGGTAGTGATCATGTACCATTACTGGGTGTAAAAGCAGTTCAGGCGATGGACTTAATAAAGGTGCAGACCCACAACATAATGGCTGTTGAAGTGTCCCAGAATATACAAAATTCAAAACCAAAAATACTCGATCTTCAGACTATAAAAACAGAATATGCTGATTTATTTGAAGGTGATGGGTGCCTAGAAGGTAAATATAAACTAGAAATTGATCACACGGTGCCACCTACTAGATTACCAGCAAGAAGGGTGCCTGTAGCTTTAATGCAACCACTAAAAGAGGAGCTACAGGACCTACGGGAGCGAGGAATGATAGCACCAGTCCTGAAGAGCACAGACTGGATCAGCAGTTTGGTCATAGTCAAGAAACCATCTGGTAAATTAAGAATATGCATTGATCCTAAGCCACTGAATAAAGCACTGAAAAGAAATCACTATCCAATGCCTACAATAGAAGATATTCTACCAGATTTATCAAAGGCTAAAATATTTTCAGTATGTGATGTAAAAAATGGATTCTGGCATGTAGAACTGGATGAAAAATCAAGTTCACTGACTACATTTTCATCCCCTTTTGGACGCTTTAAATGGCTAAGAATGCCCATGGGACTAAGTCCTGCTCCAGAGGTGTTCCAGCAGAAATTGATGCAAGCCTTGGAAGGACTCCCTGGAGTCAAAACAATAGCAGATGATATACTTATAGTGGGAGAAGGGGAAGACATGGAATCTGCCATCAGGGATCATGACCAGAAAATGATACAATTTCTGGAGCGATGTAGAGCAAAGCAAATAAAGTTAAACAAGGAGAAATTCAAACTGAAAATGACAGAAGTCCCATATATCGGACATCTTCTTACCTCAAATGGTGTAAAACTTGACCCGGAAAAGGTAAGGGCAGTACAAGACATGCCTACCCCAAAAGATGTTTGTGGAGTTCAGCGATTTCTGGGGATGGTAAATTACCTATCAAAGTTTTGCAAGCATCTAGCAGACATGTGTGAGCCACTGAGACAGCTTACACACAAAGATGTCCTCTGGGAATGGACAGAATCACAGGAAAGTGCTTTCCAGGCAGTGAAGAAGGCAATTGCAGATGCAACAATCCTAAGGTATTTTGATCCAGATAAAGAGGTGGTGGTACAATGTGATGCTTCAGAAAAAGGCCTTGGAGCAACACTGATGCAGGTGCAACAGCCAGTTACATTTGCAAGCAGGGCACTAACACCAACAGAACAGGGATATGCACAGATTGAGAAGGAATTACTGGCCGTGGTATTTGGGCTGGAGAGGTTCCACCAGTACACTTATGGTCGCCGAGTGACTGTGCAGTCTGATCACAAGCCTTTGGAGAGTATTACCAAAAAACCGCTGCTAAATGCCCCAAAGAGACTGCAGCGCATGCTCTTACGACTTCAAAAATATGAGTTTGACATTTGCTTCTGTCCGGGGAAAGACTTACTGATTGCAGATACTCTAAGTAGAGCTTACCTACCCATCACAAAGAATGAAGAAAAAGAAATGGAAAGCATCAATATGGCTGACTACCTAGCAGTGTCAAAGGAAAAACTGAAACAAATTCAGACATTTACAGAGAAAGATAAAACTCTCCAGATTCTCAAAACGGTCATTGTGCAAGGCTGGCCAAAGTACAAGCAGCAAGCACCAAAGGAAGTCTCTCCATTCTTTCACACCAGAGATGAGCTTTCAGTTCATCAAGGAATCATCTTTAAGGGAGATAGAGCTGTGATACCAGAATCGCTCAGAAGAGACATACTAAAAAACTTGCACTCTACTCATCTAGGCATTGAAGGCTGTCTACGCCGTGCACGGGAATCTGTCTATTGGCCAGGTATGAATGACCACATTAAAAATTACATAGCACAATGTGAAATATGTGCGTCACATAGTGATAAGCAACCGAAGGAGACATTGCAACCACATGCAATTCCAAAGAGGCCATGGTCAAAGATAGGCACGGACCTCTTCACATGGAATGACAAAGAATATCTGATCACAGTGGATTATTTCTCCAACTTCTGGGAAGTGGACTATCTGCAGGATACAAGGGCAAGAACGGTGATTAAAAAACTCAAGGCCCATTTTGCCAGGTATGGCATTCCTGACACTGTGTTCTCTGACAATGCTGCTCAATTTACCTCTGAAGAATTTAAAAGGTTTAGCACGACGTGGGAATTTGACCATCAGACATCATCTCCAGGATATCCCCAAAGTAATGGGAAAGCAGAGTCAGCAGTAAAAACAGCTAAAAGACTAATGCAAAAAGCAAAGCAGGCAGGTTCAGATGTATACCTGTCTATACTGGATCACAGAAACACCCCCACACAAGGCCTCCACAGTAGCCCAGCTCAGAGGCTCATGAGTAGACGGACCAGGACACTCTTACCAACTGCTAGTCATTTACTTAAGCCAAAGCTTATGAAACAAGTTGATGATCAATTGAGGAAAAATCAAGAGAGGCAAGCCTTCTACTATAACAAATCGGCAAAAGATCTGCCTGAACTTCAGAGAAATGAGAATGTGCGGATCCAGCCCAGCAGCAAATATGACAAGCACTGGCTAAAGGCAAAGGTCGTCCAGAAACTGGGGCCTCGCACTTATGAAGTTGAAACAGAGGAGGGAAGGAGACTAAGGAGAAATCGCAGACATCTGAGAAAAACGCATGAACACTATGATGCTTGGCCATTTGAACGTTATCCAGATATCCAAGACAATGAGACGGCAAGCACAAGCCAGGAGACAACAGGGGCAGCTGAGAACGAAGCTGCGAGGAGTGAGGACAGTAATCAGAGAGAAGACAGTGTGACAGAACCAGAAGAACACTCAGATGTTTGTGGCGAAACATCTTATGTTACACGAGCTGGCAGGATGATAAAAAGGCCAGCTCACCTCAAGGATTACACCTAAATAGACTTATTATGTTTTTTTTATTATTGTTTCATGTTTAACAGTTTTCTTATATTTAATTGTTCCATTTAATAGAGAAAGGATGTAGCAATATGTTATATGCTATCCTGGCCTCTAGGGGTCTCACTACTTGTGTGTGTGTACAGTAAAGCAGGTAGCAACTTGTTGGTAGACAGACATGAGTATGTGACATGTGTAATGGCAGCTTGTTGAATAAAGAGCCTGAGACCAACCACAGTGTGTGAAGCCAATACAGGAGAGTCAACCAACAGAACAGTCCCATCACTGAGACCTCCATCAAAGCCACTACGGTAAATCTGACAGCCACCAGAGCATCAGAGAGGGTCCTAAACTAGCTGCTGATATCTAATGATAAATGTCCCCCTGTGACTGCAAAGGTGGTCCTGTAATTCTTATTTGGCAATAATCAGACCTCCCATAGGACCCACTCCCATAGAGTGCTGCGACCTAACTGCAGGACCCCCAGTTGTGAAGATAAGGGGGGGGGGGCGTCCTTGTTAAGAAGGATGTCCAAGACAAAGGTTTTTGGGATTTCGAAGTTTTGTCCCATTTAACTAGAAATAGGATGAGCTGCAGTACCAGGCCCTGCCATAAGACGAGGGGGCGCTATTTCAGGTTTAAAAAGAAAAAAAACTGCTACACCCTGTAGCACAAAATAACTTCATGATTATAGTACATTTATGGCACATACAGTCCTCCAGAGCTAAAAGAAGGCAATAAAAATTATGCATTATTATTTACTGTGTATATCAGGTCCAGTTCAGCCCATAAAATGTTTCTGGTACTTGATATAACCTCTAAGGTGCCCCCCGCTCCCTCACCGCTTCTTAACATAGTTTAAAAGGAGACTGTCGGCTGTTGGGACCACCCAAACTGCATCCGATGTTATATATTGTCCCTGGAGAGATGTCTAATTGTATATCTTTGCGTGTTATTAGTAGCAGCAGAACTGTGAAATATGGAATTATATGCCAGGATTGTAGTTTGGGGGTATGTCCTCACACTTCTGTGCTCTCAGCGGCAAGTGTTAAATATTGTTCCTAGAGAGATGTGTAATCATAGCTTTGTGTATATTGTTAGTAGCAGCAGAACCATGAAAGATGAATGAAGTTTGTTTTTGCACTGGGTGGATGGACGGGCCTCACACTGCTGTGCTCTGAGCTTTTTGAATTAAACTGTTCTTTTGCCCCATTCTACTAACAACATACACAAAGGTATGATTACACATCTCTACAGGGACGAAATATAATCCTGCCTGCAGGGGGCACAGTGCACAGCAGTGTGAGGACATGCCCCCAGTACAATCCTGGGATATAAATCCATATTTCTCATTCCTGCTGCTATAAACAACACGCACAAAGGTCTGATCATGCAGATCTCCAAGGACATTACCTAACATTGTCTACAGAGTTCACAGAGCACAGCAGTGTGAGGACATGCCCCCATTGCATCTGGAGAAGGTACAAAAACGGAAGATAAATCCATATATCACAGTCCTACTGCTAGTAACGACACACAGAGAAGTATGATTAGACATCTCTCCGGGGACAATACCTAACACTGCCCGCAGAGTGCACAGAGCACAGCAGTGTGAGGACACAACCTCAGTACTATCCTGAAATATAAATCCGCATTTCACAGTCCTGCTGCCACTAAGAACATACACAAAGCTCTGATCACATAGATCACTGGGGACAGTGCCTAATGCTGGCTGCACAGAGCACAGCAGTGTGAGGACACAACCTCAGTACTATAATGTAATATAAATCAACATTTCACAGTCCTGCTGCCACTAACAACATACACAAAGCTATGATCACCGGGGACAATACCTAATAACTGGCTGCACAGAGCACAGCAGTGTGAGGACAGTTCTATCCTGTAATATAAATCCGCATTTCACAGTCCTGCTGCCACTAAGAACATACACAAAGCTCTGATCACATAGATCACCGGGGACAATGCCTAATGCTGACTGCACAGAGCACAGCAGTGTGAGGACACAGCCTCAGTACTATCCTGTAATATAAATCAACATTTCACAGTCCTGCTGCCACTAAGAACATACACAAAGCTCTGATCACATAGATCACCGGGGACAATACCTAATAACTGGCTGCACAGAGCACAGCAGTGTGAGGACACGCCCTCAGTACAATCATGCAATATAAATCCATATATCACAGTCCTGCTGCTACTCACAACACACATAAAGGTCTGATTACACATCTCTGCAGGGACAGTACATAACACTGGCTGCAGTGGTCAAAACCGCTGAAACATCCCCTTTAAACGGACCTGGGAAAGCCTTCTCCTCGCCATCCTGCAGTCATCTGACAACGGCATCACGACACCCCCGACCCCCGAGCCGGAGCCATTGTGTGCAGGAGACGCACGTGTAGACATTGTCGGGTTATTAAGTATGGCGGCCGCTCTCTACTCACCAGACTTATGATTTAGTGCGGGTGTCACTTCCAATAGCCCCATTTCACCGCAGGACGGTCTCATGAGCTCACATTTGAGGAGCGGTGATGGATCAGTGATGGTGATGCAATTACCAGACTTGCCAGCCGCGTACCTGACCTGTAGATAAATGGAGGCGGCCAGCACCCTCCCCCACCCCACACCCGCTCCGCACCAAGGCTGTATTCACTCCACACAGCCGCGAGTCCTACGTATAGTATAGTAGTACAGCTCATCTCCCCCCTCCCTGTACAATGACCTACATATAGATAACACTGACCCATCATTACATCACTACTGACAATAGCTGATGTCACAGCTTATCTCCTCCCCCTCCCTGTACAATGACCTCTATATAGATAACACTGACCCATCATTACATCACTACTGACAATAGATGATGTCACAGCTTATCTCCCCCCCTCCCTGTACAATGACCTCTATATAGCTAACACTGACCCATCATTACATCACTACTGACAATAGATGATGTCACAGCTTATCTCCTCCCCCTCCCTGTACAATGACCTCTATATAGATAGCACTGACCCATCATTACATCACTACTGACAATAGATGATGTCACAGCTTATCCCCTCCCCCTCCCTGTACAATGTCCTCTATATAGATAACACTGACCCATCATTACATCACCTTCTGACAATAGATGATGTCACAGCTTATCTCCTCCCCCCTCCCTGTACAATGACCTCTATATGGATAATACTGACCCATCATTACATCACTACTGACAATAGATGATGTCACAGCTTATCTCATCCCCCTCCCTGTACAATGACCTCTATATGGATAATACTGACCCATCACTACTGACAATAGATGATGTCACAGCTTATCTCCTCCCCCTCCCTGTATAATCACCTCTATATAGATAACACTGACCCATCATTACATCACTGCTGACAATAGATGATGTCACAGCTTATCTCCTCCCCCTCCCTGTACAATGGCCTCTATATAGATAACACTGACCCATCATTACATCACTACTGACAATAGATGATGTCACAGCCTATCTCCTCCCCCTCCCTGTACAATGACCTCTATATAGATAACACTGACCCATCATTACATCACTACTGACAATAGATGATGTCACAGCTTATCTCCTCCCCTCCCTGTACAATGACCTCTATATAGATAACACTGACCCATCATTACATCACTACTGACAATAGATGATGTCACAGCTTATCTCCTCTCCCTCCCTGTACAATGACCTCTATATAGATAACACTGACCCATCATTACATCACTACTGACAATAGATGATGTCACAGCTTATCTCCTCCCCCTCCCTGTACAATGACCTCTATATAGATAACACTGACCCATCATTACATCACTACTGACAATAGATGATGTCACAGCTTATCTCCTCTCCCTCCCTGTACAATGACCTCTATATAGATAACACTGACCCATCATTACATCACTACTGACAATAGATGATGTCACAGCTTATCTCCTCCCTCTCCTTGTACAATGACCTCTATATAGATATCACTGACCCATCATTACATCACTACTGACAATAGATGATGTCACAGCTTATCTCCTCCCCCTCCCTGTACAATCACCTCTATATAGATAACACTGACCCATCATTACATCACTACTGACAATAGATGATGTCACAGCTTATCTCCTCCTCCTCCCTGTACAATGTCCTCTATATAGATAACACTGACCCATCATTACATCACTACTGACAATAGATGATGTCACAGCCTATCTCCTCCCCCTCCCCGTACAATGACCTCTATATAGATAACACTGACCCATCATTACATCACTACTGACAATAGATGATGTCACAGCTTATCTCCTCCTCCTCCCTGTACAATGTCCTCTATATAGATAACACTGACCCATCATTACATCACTACTGACAATATATGATGTCACAGCTTATCTCCTCCCCCCCTCCCTGTACAATGGCCTCTATATAGATAACACTGACCCATCATTACATCACTACTGACAATAGATGATGTCACAGCTTATCTCCTCCTCCCTGTACAATGACCTCTATATAGATAACACTGACCGATCATTACATCACTACTGACAATAGATGATGTCACAGCTTATCTCCTCCTCCCTGTACAATGACCTCTATATAGATAACACTGACCGATCATTACATCACTACTGACAATAGATGATGTAACAGCTTATCTCCTCCCCCTCCCTGTACAATGACCTCTATATAGATAACACTGACCCATCATTACATCACTACTGACAATATATGATGTCACAGCTTATCTCCTCCCCCCTCCCTGTACAATGGCCTATATATAGATAACACTGACACATCATCATTTACGTGTCCGTGCTGAATCTCTCTATCCCCTCCTCCTTTTGTAGGATTCCCTGTGGATCCCCGGAAGGTCCTGATAGTTGCGGGTCATCACAACTGGATTGTCGCTGCTTACGCTCACTTTGTGGTGTGCTACAGGTATGAATTATTCATCACCATGCGTTTCCCTTCATGGATTTTATTATTCCCCCCCTGTGCCCCCTATCTGATTGTTTCTCCCAGAATGCACTGGGCCGCGCGGAGCCATCCCTCTTCTAGAATTAGCCGCCATGGCTGCCATCTCCATGAACATAAAACGCCGGCAGGATCATCTGTTCAACTGCTTCACTTTTCTATGAGATTGTAAAGAAGTCATTACTTTAGGATGTGTCTGGGCTGAGATGGAGGAATATGTACTTGTCCGGTTAATAATGTCATTCCCTACAGACGGGGGAACGTTCCGGCAGAGTGATGAGCCCCGGCACACGGGCCCTGCCAGGTTCTGCTTCATATTACTAACCCGCCGCAGAATCCTGCAGCACTGCTATTACTTCCATCTCCCCAGGTCACATAGAATGTATATAATCTACATAAAATATATAATAATTTTTATTTATATGCAAATTAGCACTCCGGTGCACTGTGGGCGTGACCATGAGGTCCGGTGTACTGCAGACATGGCCATGAGTTACGGTGGGGGTGCCCATGAGGTCTGGTGGGCATGGACGTGAGGTCCGGTGCACTGCGGGCGTGACCGTGAGGTCCGGTGCACTGCGGGCGTGACCATGAGGTCCGGTGCACTGCGGGCGTGACCATGAGGTCCGGTGGTGGCCATGCGGTCCAGTGGGCGTGGCCACGATGTCCGGTGTGATAATAGGCGTGGCCATGCGGTCCGGTGCACTGCGGGCGTGGCCATGCGGTCCGGTGCACTGCGGGCGTGGCCATGCGGTCCGGTGCACTGCGGGCGTGGCCATGCGGTCCGGTGCACTGCGGGCGTGGCCATGCGGTCCGGTGCACTGCGGGCGTGGCCATGCGGTCCGGTGCACACACTATCTAGCCCAGTTTCACCACCCAGCACCTCTCGCTCAAACTGGGTCCTGGAGACATGTGTATTCATTCCTTTTTGTATATGTTATCAGTAGCAGAGGTGAGAAATAGATGTTGGGCGCGTCCAAACACTGCTTTGCTCTGAGTTCTCTGCATTAATATTGCACCACAGCTCCTCCTCATTATTTTGAAGGCTTCTGGTTGAAGGCCACTGCATTAACTTAGAGCAGAGGGGAATAATACTGAATCAAGTCAATGCTAAGAGAACAGCAGTGTGAGGATACCCCCTCAGAAGATATCATCTTGAAATATAAATCTGTGTTTCACAGTCCTGCTGCTACTAAACACACAAAAAGGTATGATTACACAGACCTCCAAGGACAATGCCGTACAATGACTGCTGAGACTGAGAGCACAGCAGTGTGAGGACATGTCCCCAGTACAATCCTGGAATATAAATCCATCTTTCACAGTCCTGCTGCTACAAACAGACACAAAGGTCTGATTACACAGATCTCCAGGGACAATACAGAACACTGGTAACAAAGATCTCAGAGCAAGTGTTGTAAGGACACAACCCACTACACTTGGAGTAGCTACAATCCTAGAATATAGATCCATATTTCACAGTCCTGCTGCAACATACAAAAAGGTCTGATCTCACATCTCTCTAGGGACAATAACTAACACTGGCTGCTGAGACTGTGCAGGAGCACTTCCCCCTCCTACTGTGTGAGCTTACAGCAGAAAGAGGGAGAGGAAGTTCTGAGAGAGCAAGGGGAGGAGGAGACAGTGTAACAGCCTGTGAATCTGCAGCATGGAGGGGCTCTGGTAACACCCCTGAGTCTTTCAAACTCATTCGCATAATTATAAAAGTTGATTTTAGAAGGAAGGAGGCCATCACTAACAAATATAAGATTACCACAGTCCCGGTGCCTGGATCTATGAGTAATGTCCCTGGTTTATCAGGATGGAATTTGATGGTAGATTTCCTGTAAAGTGGTTGTCCATAATGAGTCCGATAACCGGGATACACCAGCTGAGACTGAGAAACTGAAAGAGCCCTCCCTGTGCAGATACATGACCACCAGGGGATACATTTCGGACCACCTTGGGTCTATTTTGCTATATCTCTGGTTCTGTAGAACCTGGGACCACAATCCTGATGCAATCTGAGAGATGAGATTCTTCCCTTTAAGTATGACACCAGCAGTATGTTCCTAAGTGCTACAGAACCAAGATAGTGGTGTCTGTAGTGACATCTTCCTTGGCTCATCTCGGGCTAAAAGTGACTCTTCTCTGCTCATTGTCACATCACTATGGAAGAGATTTTTTTTTTTTTTTTTTTTTTTTTTAAAGAGGGGATTCTGAGGGGGGAGGGGGGGATAGTTGTGTAATGGGGTAAAATTTGCTGACAGGTTTCCTTGAAGTGTGAACAGGGCCTGATAGATGTGACCGCTGTACAGTCTTGACTTCTGGCGTTCGCTGGAGTTGGGTTTGTCGTCTCCGTCCCATAATGAAGTTTGTATAAAGTTTTCGGGGGAGGGGGCGATATTACTGAGTTTGGGTGTTTTTGGAATGAGCCTTCCCGCTCTCCGTATCTCTAACCGTGATGGAGTGAACACTGCGAGGGGTTTATTGAAATTTGTCAAAAATCGCGCTCTAACGCTTTTCTAATGGATGACCTGTCCGTCCGCGCCGGCGGTTTCCAATTGTTTCGGTCACACTCAGACACCCGCCTGGCGACTCCGAGAGAAATCGAGAAAACTTGGCACCTGACAAAAGTTTTATTAATGGCGGCCGCGGCCTAGGGGCTCGCGCAGCGTCTCCGTTTCTGTCCCCATATTTTTTTGACAGAGAGGGAAAAATGGAGACGTCTTTTTTTGATATGTGGCTACAGAACGACTTGTCTGTAACGTACAAAACTTTATCGATCCGGATGATGAACAACATGAGGCGACTTTTCTGCAACTTTTTTCGTGTTTGTGACCGACCAAAGTAGTTGCTCTCCATCTGCTGTCCGTCACCTCCCACTATAGACAACTTTTCCATAGTTAAGGCTCCTGCCTCTCGGGATCCATATGGTGGGAATGAGGCATTGTCCCTGGAGAGATGTGTAATCAGACCTTTGTGTATGTTGTTAGTAGAAGCAGGACTGTGATATATGGATTTATATTCCAGGATTGTATTGCTGGGACTATATACTCGCACTGCTGTGCTCTCTGCAGCCTTGTCTTGTTAGGTATTGTCCCTGGAGAGATGTGTAATCATGCTATGCATATGTTGTTAGTAGCAGCAGAACTGTGAAATATGGATTTACATTCCAGGATTGTACTGGGAATGTGTCCTCACACTGCTGTGATCTCTGCAGCCTTGTCTTGTTAGGTATTGTCCCTGGAGAGATGTGTAATCATGCTATGCATATGTTGTTAGTAGCAGCAGAACTGTGAAATATGGATTTACATTCCAGGATTGTACTGGGAATGTGTCCTCACACTGCTGTGATCTCTGCAGCCAGTGTTCGCTATTGTCCCTGGAGAGATGTGTAATCTAGGGCGGCACGGTGGCTGAGTGTGTAGCACTTCTGCCTTGCAGCACTGGGGTCCTGGGTTCGAATCCCACCCAGGTCAACATCTGCAAAGAGTTTGTATGTTCTCTCCGTGTTTGCGTGGGTTTCCTCCGGGTACTCCGGTTTCCTCCCACACTTCAAAACATACTGTTAGGTTGTTTAGATTGTGAGCCCCATGGGGACAGGGACCAATTTGATGTGCTTGTGCAGCGCTGCGTAATCTGTGTGCGCTATATAAATAAAGAATTATTATTATTATTATTATTATTATTAATCAGACCTTTGTGTATGTTGTTAGTAGCAGCAGAACTGTGAAATATGGATTTACATTCCAGGATTGTACTGGGAATTTGTCCTCACACTGCTGTGATCTCTGCAGCCAGGGTTTGGTATTGTCCCTGGAGAGATGTCTAATCATACCTTTGTGTATGTTAGTAGCAGCAGGACTTTGAAATATAGCTTTATATTCCAGGTCTGTACTCGCACAGCTGTTTGCAGCCACTGTTGGATGTTGTCCCTGGAGATCTGTGTAATCATACCTTTTGTATATGTTGTTAGTAGAAGCAGGACTGTGATATATGGATTTATATTCCAGGATTGTATTGCTGGGACTATATACTCGCACTGCTGTGCTCTCTGCAGCCTTGTCTTGTTAGGTATTGTCCCTGGAGAGATGTGTAATCATGCTATGCATATGTTGTTAGTAGCAGCAGAACTGTGAAATATGGATTTACATTCCAGGATTGTACTGGGAATGTGTCCTCACACTGCTGTGATCTCTGCAGCCAGTGTTCGCTATTGTCCCTGGAGAGATGTGTAATCAGACCTTTGTGTATGTTGTTAGTAGCAGCAGAACTGTGAAATATGGATTTACATTCCAGGATTGTACTGGGAATTTGTCCTCACACTGCTGTGATCTCTGCAGCCAGGGTTTGGTATTGTCCCTGGAGAGATGTCTAATCATACCTTTGTGTATGTTAGTAGCAGCAGGACTTTGAAATATAGCTTTATATTCCAGGTCTGTACTCGCACAGCTGTTTGCAGCCACTGTTGGATGTTGTCCCTGGAGATCTGTGTAATCATACCTTTTGTATATGTTGTTAGTAGCAGCAGGACTGTGATGTATGAATTTATATTCAAAGATTGTTTCTACTCCAATTCTACTGAAAATGTGTCCTCACACTGCTGTGCTCTGTTTTCTCTGCAGCTAGTTTTAGGTTTTGACCCTGGAGAGATGAGTAATCATACTTTGTCTGTATGATGTTAGTAGCAGCAGGACTGTGAAATATGGCTTTACATTCCAAGATGATAGCATGTCCTCACACTGCTGTGCTCACGTCTAGGTATGGTCCCTGTAAGGATGTGTAATCAGACTTTTTTATGTTGTTAGAAGCAGGACTGTGAAATATATTCCAGCATTGTAGCTTCAGAAAATGCATTGGCTTTATATCCTCACACTGCTGAGCTCTTTGCTCTCTACACTTATCTGCTCCCCTCTCCACTTAGTTATATCACTTGTAGACGTCTGCTTAAATACTACAGCATTCACACAGTGGGGATGAGGTGCAGTGCAGAGAGCTAAGAGCACAGCAGTGTGAGGACACCCCCTACTAGACTTGGAGAAGCTTTCAGGTAGGCAACGACTGTGATGCTTTGACCCTTGTAAATGTGGCCGACATGCGGTCTGTATAAGACCCGGACGGATCAAGACTGGAAGAAAGGAGGATCGGTGCCAAGGAAGTGTTTTTATCCCAAAAATAACCTTTATTGTGTAAAGTTAAAAATTTGTAACTTCTGTATTCTATATAATAAAGCACTTTGGGTGAGATAGAAACTTACACCTAACTGCAGCAGCCGCTATCAATTCGCATCTGCTTCCCCCTTTCCCCCTCCATAGACTTCTATGTGATGTAAATCAGATTTTTCCTCTATAATATATGTCCACCACGAGTCCACAGAACTTACAGCTGTAAAGATTTTTTTTATTTTTTTTTTCCACCCCAAACGCTACAGTGTAAAAGTAACGTGTGTGTACGGCGACTGATATACCTGATTGTCTGTACAGTCCTCGCTCTCATCCCTATTACTTATCCCCCTCAGAATAAAGGAGTCCTCCGGCTGGCAGCAAGTCTTCTCAAGCCCCTACCTGGACTGGACGATCGAAAGGGTGGCGCTCAACGCCAAAGTGGTGGGAGGCCCTCATGGCGATAAGGACAAGATGGTGGCCGTGGCTTCGGAAAGCAGCATCATCCTTTGGAGTATACAGGACGGAAGTAGTGGAAGTGAAATAGGTGAGAAGACTGGGATGGATCGCAGATCCTTTAGCCTCCTAACACTACCAAACTGTACACCATGCAGATATCTGATCACATGAAATGACAGCAGCCTGCATGGAGAGGATTAGAAGCCCATGGAGACTGCAGTGATTTTATGTGGTCAAAGGACCTGAGATGATGTCACCCTGGTCACATGACATAAGCCCACGCCCGCATCTCGCTCTTGATACTCCTGGATAGCAGGCACGTTTATAACTCTTATTTTATGGATATGTGAAGAAAACAATTTTTAGCTAAAAGAAGGGGGTCAGTTAGTTACTAGGGCTCTATGGGAACCTGCCACTAGCTGTATTGGTAAAAAAATGTAGTGACAGGTTCCCTGTGAATAAAGCACTTGGGGTAAGATAGGAACGTGCTATTCACTCCAGCAGCCTCTTTCTGTGTATGTGTGTCCTCACTTATTCAGAAGTATCAGTAACATTATATAGGACATCATAACAAAGTACTGACCTGTACTTAAGTGAATAAAGCACTTGGGGTGAGATAGAAACATACTATTAGATCCAGCAGCCTCTTTCTGTGAATGTGTATCGCCTCTCACTTATTCAGAAGCATCAGCCGGGTCATGTAGGACATTATAGCAAAGTACTGATGAGGGGAAAAAAGCACATGGGGTGAGATAGAAACTTACGATTAGCTGCAGCAGCCCCTTTCTGTGAAAGTGTATCTTCTCTTTATTCAGAAGCAGCAGTAAGGTCATATAGGACATTATAGCAATGTACTGATGGAGAGAAAAAGCACACGGGGTGAGATAGAAGCCTACAATTAGCTGCAGTAGCCCCTTTCTGTGAATGTGTATCTTCTCTTACTTTATTCAGAAGCAGCAGTAAGCTCATATAGGACATTATTGCAATGTACTGATGGGGAGAAAAAGCACATGGGGTGAGATAGAAACTTACAATTAGCTGCAGCAGCCCCTTTCTGTGAATGTGTATCTTCTCTTACTTTATTCAGAAGCAGCAGTAAGGTCATATAGGACATTATAGCAATGTACTGATGGGGAGAAAAAGCACATGGGGTGAGATAGAAACTTACAATTAGCTGCAGCAGTCTTTGTCTGATAACCAGGGAATAAGATGTATCTTCTCTTCGCTTGTTCTATTGATTTACACCGAGTTAGTCTATAGGCATGGAGTAGAGCCAGCAGAGATCGGTCACTTTTATGTCCGTCCCCAGAAGATCCTTGTTTAGCAGAAGTTTTCTTGTTTATCTGTCCGCAGCGAGGCCTCCGAGAACCAATTAATTCAACCGGAACGACGGCGCGAGCAAAACCACGGACGGCGAAAGCCCCTTCCAATAGCTAAAAGTACATAAAATGCGCAATAGATCATCTGCTCTAATATCAGGCCCATTCCTCAGCCGCGTAACAGGGAATAAAGTTCTTTTGGAACTGGCAGAACAATCAGAACCCGCGGGCGCTGGGGGGAGATGGCGGGAAATTACTTGTATCCAGCGCAATTAGTTTTCCATTTTATTTAATAATGAAGCCGTTTTTTTACTCTGATCTGATCGTGATGCTTGGAAATGATCGTCGTGGGGGCACCGAGGCGCTCGGACACCTCCGCAGCAGAACACGCAGAGCCTTGAAATTACAAAGCCTGGCATCTCTGTGATAGAGCTGTCCCCCGGGCGCACGGCCCTTCAGTATTACTTACCAAAGACACCAGCGGCGAGGAGCAGGATCTTACGGAGACAGTCTCATTACTTATAGCGTCTCCCTCCCAGCAGAGAGCAGTCATCATGCTGGAGACTAAGCAGCAGAGACGCGTCACATTCCTTCCTGTCTCTCTCTCCATTCCCCCGAACTTTCACATTACTGGAGTTATCAATTCTTTGTCATTTTTTTTTAAGTGATTATGAATATTATTATTTTTTTGATGGTTTTTGTTGCCAATAAGTAATAGACGTGTATAAGCTAATGGGAACTTGTCATCAGATTTTACCCCATTTTATTATGAGCCCCCTCCGGTATTCAGGGGATGAAATATTCTTTATAGAATTCCCTCTTTTTTATGAGAAATCTCACCCGTTTCGCTAGAAAAAAAAAATTCAAATTCCGGCAAATATGACTCATTTTCACGTAAGATGAGTCAAGATGAGGTGGCAGGGGAAGTGTCACTTTCGAAGCTCCTATTTTCAGTTCTATAGCACCAAGAAATGGGATGCTGGTGTCATGTTAAAGATGAGGATCTCATCTTTCAGAACACATCAGGTGAGATGAGTCAAGTTTTGTGTTTGCGGTGGGGTGTCTCTTCAGAAGCCCCTATCTTCAGTTTTCACCTATTTTATAACTGCCTGTATGTCCACTTGTGTAGCTTACAGAACCATAAATCTGGCAGCTGACAGATGAGATTCTTACGTTTATTATGACCCCTGCAGCATATTTCTAGGTGCTATATAGCACAATATATACGGGCTTATAAAATGACACTTCTCCTGCTTTCAAAATATGACTCTCATTGTCACAAGACTTTGGAGGAAAAAAAAAATTCTAGGTAAACGAGTGAAATTTCATACAAAAATGGAAGTCTGGAAAAGGATATTTCAGCCCTTATAGGTCCTATAAAACAGAAGATAGGGGGTTCTGAAGTGACACTCCCCTACAAAAAATAAACTTGACTTATCTCATGGGAAAATAAGGTGAGACGAGTCATATTTGTCTGATTTTGGAGGAGATATTTTATAGGAAAACAGGTGAGATTTCACATTAAAGAGAGAATTCTAGAAAGGAGGCCTGAGGAGGCTAGTGGTGTAAAACCTGCTGACAGGTTCCCTTCAGGCTTATATAAGGGTTGTAGAGTGTGTTGCTGAGCAGTGACTTTCGGAGGCTCCATCGGCAGCTCTGACGTCATTGATGTCTATTCCTGCCTCCAGGTGTGTTCAGCCTCGGTGTACCGGTGGACGCGCTCTTCTTTATCGGTAACCAGTTAGTTGCTACGAGCCATACTGGAAAGGTCGGGGTGTGGAACGCCGTCACCCAGCACTGGCAGGTAAGTCGTCCTCATGTGAAATGTCCTTCTCACTAAAGTTCTATCTCGGTAATGAGATAATTCCTCCATCATGGAGCCGTCTTGGATATCAGAGATGGGTGTTTTCTTCCAAAAAAAAAACAGCTCCACACTTGTTGGCAAGTCACATCCTCAAATGTCCTTATAATCCTCTCCAAACCCAACAGAACCCCTTTAGAACCCAACAGAACTTCTCACTTTCCCTTAGTTATATGATGATGAAAGGAGCATATATTCCTTATGTATGTAATATCTTCATTTGTAAGGTCCATGATACAAGTCCAGGTCCTTACTATAAGGGACTCAGGACCTTGGGGATGTGGGACCACCACAAGACCCCCTTTCAGCCACCTTTATCTGGATTCCTTCTCAGCCCAGATACGATATCGTGACCTGACCACGTACATTTGGGCCACGTGCGTGTGTCATGGCAACACGTGGAACATTCAGAGACCTAATAGTGGAACGGAGTCGTAATTTCTGATGCTTTTCATTCATCCCGGGTTGTAGTTTTCGGGATGATGAGCCTCCTCCTCCGCTGACAGTAACTCCCGGACACGTACTTACATGCAGGTCCTTCTCTCCGCAGGTACAAGATGTCGTTCCTATTACCAGCTACGACACGGCCGGATCATTTCTGCTCCTGGGATGTAATAACGGATCCATCTATTATATAGGTAAGACGTAGACGCTCTCCGCAGGTGTCTGTACTGCACCTCTATTCACACTGCCTACATGTGCCCTCTCCTGGTGGGGGCTGACCTACCCGACAGAGGCCAATAGGGATGATTAAAGGGGATTTCCATAGTCTTAAAGGAGTTATACCAATGTCCACAGGTTATTGTAAGTGTCTGATCCATGATGGTCCGACAGAACAGGACATAAGTTTAAGCTCCATATCTTACGGCACAATTCCTATAGAAGAGATTGGAGTCCTGGTACAGCGTCCTGTTCTTCCCAGCACCGAGGATACCACCTGTTGCCCCCCCAGTGCTCAGGAATGTATCTGTGGCTTGACCACATTGAGATCAGATTGCCGGTGGTCTTTCAGGCGGCACCGGTATCAACGTCATAGTAGATAGAGCCGGGAGCTGACAGTGGCCGTCCCCGGGTACTGCAGCTCAGCTCCTATACAAGTGAGAGACATCCAGCAATATCCACAGAATGGCCCCTGAGATGACCCATCACTGCGGATCTTTCCCTTTTAGAGGAGATTTAAGGGCTGAATGATGGTGGCAGCAATGAGAACGTAGTGAAGTCCCATTCGTATTCCGGGATCGGATTGTTTCCCCTGGTAATAATCTATCACTTATTCACTACAGATATGCAGAAGTTTCCGCTCCGTATGAAGGACAACGATCTCCTGGTCACAGAGTTGTACCACGATCCCTCCAATGACGCCATCACTGCACTGAGTGTCTACCTCACCCCCAAAACTAGTGAGTATGAGACCTCACTACATGAATACTGTGAGGTCTGGCATAGGTGTAAGTACGGGACAGGGACTCTGGGACCGACTTAACAAGACAACCTTGTACATATCTATCCTCTCGACAAACTTTGAATATATATATATATATACCGTATGTATATGTGTGTGTGTACATGAGAAGGAGCACAATTTATGTCCCTTGTATGAATTGTGTTCTGCTTTTCTAGCAGTTTTCGCCTATTCTCTACTTCTTAGAGGACTCAGACCTGGTGCTTTGTGGAGACTGGCTGCTATGAGGTCTCCCACACACTCCCATAACACTCTCTATCACCCATTAGCATTACTGGGATCATATAGGGTATTATAGAGACATTCTGATGTGACTAAAGCACTGGGGGTGAGATAGAAACTTACTATTAGCTCCAGCAACCTTTTGTCTGAGTCTCTTCTCTTCGTTCCTCCTTCCATTGACTGTTATTGACTATATTGTTGTGACAACACTGATTAAGCAGAGAATTCAAAGTAAATGTGGTCTTCGGATGAGGGGGAGCATGGAAAGAGCCTGATAATAGGAGGAAGAAGCATTTTTCTCTGAGCTATATGAATAGGGTGAGGACATGACTACATGATGCTCCACCTTCATCTCACCTAAGTAATGATATCTGGAAGTATAAAGTGAATCTGTGATGTAATATTATAATAAACCCGTTTTGGCATCCGATTAGGCGTCAGCGGAAACTGGATAGAGATCGCTTATGGCACAAGCTCGGGAGCGGTCCGGGTGATAGTGCAGCATCCAGAGACCGTCGGCTCCGGCCCACAGCTCTTCCAGACCTTCACCGTACACAGGAGCCCGGTCACCAAGATCATGCTGTCAGAGAAGCACCTGGTGTCAGGTACGGAGGGGAGGGGGTCATTGTTGGTTTGTATGGAATTGTCCTCTTCCGATGTCCTGGAATTCCCGGGAGTATAATGAAGTGTTACAATGTGGGTTTTTTTCTACAGTCTGCGCCGACAACAACCACGTCCGGACCTGGACTGTCACCCGCTTCAGAGGGATGATCTCCACCCAACCCGGGTCCACTCCACTCGCCTCCTTCAAGATCCTGTCCCTGGAGGAGAGCGAGAGCCACGGCAGCTATTCCTCCGGCAACGATATAGGTACAAAGGAGAGACGTCCTCACCCGCCTATCTGTATACAGCAAGATGGACGACCGGGGGGGTCTAGATGAGGCTGTATACCTCCAGTGAGAATACCCCTGACTGAACTAACAATCCACACAAGGGGGTTTATCCTTCCACAGATTTTGGTTTTGGCCACTACCCTTCTAAATTTGGGTCATCCTGTGTCTTGCAATTCAAAGTCTCCTTCAATGGGCGGGTCACAATTGCTGCAGGTTGCAAATCCACCATTGACTTGCACTGACCGTGAGTTGCGACTCATGATGCCCCGGCCTAAAAGGAGGTCATCGTATATACGTATACTAAGTTGTCTTGCGCGTGCTCGGTTGCCGCCTTGCGCGTGCTCGGTTGCCGCCTTGCGCGTGCTCGGTTGCCGCCTTGCGCGTGCTCGGTTGCCGCCTTGCGCGTGCTCGGTTGCCGCCTTGCGCGTGCTCGGTTGCCGCCTTGCGCGGGCTCGGTTGCCGCCTTGCGCGTGCTCGGTTGCCGCCTTGCGAAAACTTGATGGTAAATTGCTTTCAGAAGTCTTAATGACGTTGTGTAATGACTTGCAACTTTTTCCTTCCAGGACCTTTTGGGGAACGTGATGACCAACAAGTGTTTATCCAGAAGGTGGTTCCCATAACTCATAAGCTGTTTGTGAGACTTTCTTCAACTGGAAAAAGGTAACTGAGAACCTGATGAACCCCTTTAAGAATCTCCTGCAATGGGGAGAGGCTCCCGCTGCAGCCAGTTGTTTTACAGCCAGACACAGGACCTTAAAGGGAACCTACCACCACAAATCTACCTATAAAGGTAGATTGGGTGTTAGGTGGATCAATGGGACGTGAGGATAGCCCTTTTAAGGGCTAATCCTCACGTCCCTGCACTTTTTTAATAACTTTTATTAGATATTTATTCAAATTTACTTATGCAGCTACTGGGGCGTGGAGTAGCCGCATATGAGATTACACGAGGCGGCTACTCCACGCCCCGGTAGCCACTTTACCCCTCCTACTCACCCATCTTCGGCGCGCAGCTCCGCGTAGCTGCGCGCCCTCGTCCGGCGATCCTGCCGTCTGCGCAGGCGCAGAAGAGCAGGCCCGCGCCTGCGCGGTCACTACTCCGAAACAGGCGCGGGCCTGCTCTTCTGCGCATGCGCAGACGCCAGGATCGCCGGACGAGGGCGCGAGTAGGAGGGGTAAAGTGGCTACCAGGGCGTGGAGCAGCTGCCTTGTGTAACCTCAGATGCGGCTACTCCACGCCCCAGTAGCCGCATAAGTAAATTTGAATAAATATCTAATAAAAGTTATTAAAAAAGTGCAGGGACGTGAGGATTAGCCCTTAAAAGGGCTATCCTCACGTCCCATTGATCCACCTAACACCCAATCTACCTTTATAGGTAGATTTGTGGTGGTAGGTGCCCTTTAAGGAGGAATGTAATATCTGTAGGATTGAAGGATGTGACAAATTAAAGATTTTGAGGGTCCGATACCCAGGCACGAGTCAATTAGACTGCTCCTTACACGGTGGAGTCCCCTCATTCAGCCGATGGCTATTCCTTTCAAGCCATCCTCCTGACACATGCACACTCAGCCATGTTTGCATGTCCCATCCTCCCTTAACGACCTGCCCCTTTTTAGTTTTTTCACTTCCATTTTTCACTCCCCGCCTTCAAAAATCTATAACTTTTTTTTATTTTTCAACATAAAGAGCTGTGTGACGGCTTATTTTTTGCGTAACAAATTGCACTTCGTAGTGACGGTATTGAATATTTCCTGCCGTTTACTGGGAAGCGGGGAAAAAAAATTCCAAATGCAGTGAAAATGGTGAAAAAAAAGCATTTGCAGCGTTTTCTTGTGGGCTTGGACTTTACGGATTTCACTGTGCGCCCCAAATGACAGGTCTACTTTATTCTTTGGGTCGGTACGATTACAGGGATAATAAATTTGTATAGGTTTTATAATGTTTTCATACATTTACAAAGATTAAAACCTCCTGTACAAATATTTTTATTTTGCCATCTTCTGGCGCCAATAACTTTTTTATACTTTGGTGTATGGAGCTGTGGGTGGTGTCATTTTTTGCGACTTTTGATGGTGTTTTCATTGCTATAATTTTTAGGACTGTATGGCCTTTTGATCACTTTTTATATCTTTCAAAATGGCAACTTTGGGTGCTGTTTTCCGCAACGGGGTAAAACGCAGTGAAAAACCTTTATTACATTACATTTGAGAGATCGGGCATTTTTGGACGCGGCGATACCTGATGTGTTTATTATTTTTAATGTGTTTATTTATATTTATATCAGTTCTAGGGAAAGGGGGGTGATTAGAATTTTTAGTTTTTTTTATTATTTTTTTTTTTTAACTTTTTTTTATTTTTACTTTTACTATTTTTCAGACTCCCTAGGGTACATTAACCCTAGGTTGTCTGATCGATCCTACCATATACTGCCATACTGCCATAGTATATGTGGATTTTACTCCTCATTCATTACAATGTGCTGATAGCACATTGTAATGAATGAGTTAAAACGAAGTAGCCTCGGGTCTTCGGGAAGGGGTTAATAATAATAATCCTTTATTTATATAGCGCACACAGATTACACAGCACTGCACAGAACTTGCCAAATCAGTCCCTGTCCCCAATGGGGCTCACAATCTAATGAACCTACCAGTATGTTTTGGAGTGTGGGAGGAAACCAGAGGAAACCCACACAAACACGGAGAGAACATACAAACTCTTTGCAGATGTTGAACCTGTGACTTGAACCCAGCACTTCAAGGCCCTAATGCTAACCACTAAGCCACCATGTTCCTTTACCCATCAGCTACTTTGGGGAAGAGTTGTGACAATCTCATACTAATTATGGGTCCTGCTGAACCATTAGGGATTGCCTTCCAGCCTCTGAGGCCTAGCGGATCGCTAGTAGCTGGATAAATTCAGCCTGTACATAGTGTGTCGGCAGGATCTGTACCTGCAACATGACCCCAAACTGAAACCAGGTGTAATCCTTTGCAGAATCTGTGAAATCCAAGCAGTCGACTGCACGACCATCACATGTTTTACCGTCCGGGAATGCGAAGGCTCCAGCCGGATGGGCTCCCGGCCCCGCCGCTATCTCTTCACCGGACACTCGAATGGAAGTATCCAGATGTGGGACCTGACCACCGCCATGGACATGGTGACCAAGACAGAAGATAAAGGTACGGCCCAGCGCAGAGAAATGGTGGAACTTATTGGTGGAAACTCTTCATTTGTTTGGTTTTCTTTGTAGATGTCGGAGGTCCAACGGAGGAAGAGCTGCTGAAGTTACTAGACCAGTGTGACCTGAGTGCCTCCCGCTGCGCCACCCCCAACATCAGCCCCGCCACCTCCGTGGTTCACCAAAGCCGCCTGCGCGATTCTAGCTCCAGGTATCATTGCTCCCAAATGTATGAAACTTTGGGTTTTACAGAACAGAACTTTGGTTTCTTAAAAAGGTTCTCTGGCTTGGACTGAACAGATCACGAAGGATTTCCCCCCATTAGAATCATCATTTAGGAAATCGGCATGGGTGGCGAGTGCAACACCCTCACAATCAACTTCTTTCTAAAATCTTCTTTATTATGCTAATGAACCAGAAGGGTTCTGGGGGCGGGTGAAACCAGACCCCCCTCCGTGTTGTAGCTTCACAGGCTGTTACACTGTCTCCCCCCCTCTGCTCCCCAGCTTTTCCCGCCTCCCTTTGCCTGATCTCACACAGTGGAAGGTGAAGTGCTCATGCACAGTGTAACAGCCTGTAAAGCTATAGCACAGAGGGACTCTGGTAATAGACATCAGAGCCCTTCAGGCTCATTAGCATAAATTCTAAGTTGATTTTAGAAGGAAGAAGACCATAGATAAGAAATATAAGAAGATTATCACAGTCCTGGTGCCCGGAGCTATGAGTAATGTCCCTGGTTTATCAGGATGGGTTCCTTTTAATAGGTACTTATCCATGGATTCTGGGGCAGTTAATTGGGGCAGGAAATTTCCCTCTAGCCTCCGCCATTCCTGAGTAACCAATGAGATTTTTGGATCGTAGTCGAATAAAGCCAGGACTCTTATCTGGTCTGGTCAGGACCACCTCTCTCTTTCTAGAAAGCCTATTTAGCATATTTGTCTCTGAAACGAATTGGGCAACTGGGCAGGAACATGCAGCCTGGCTCCACCCATCTGACAGCAGAGTGCTGTTTAATATTAAAGGGATTTTCTCACAAAACAAGTTGGGATAGAGCCTAACTTACTGATCGGTGGGGGTCTCAGTGATTGGCCCCCACATATTACGACGAGGGGCAATCTCCGACGGCTCCATAGAGATGAACGGGGCAGTCTGACCTTGCGCTACCAGCTGCTCCTCTCATCTCGTGGAGCGACGAGGGGTCTAACTGGGGTACATCGGACCTCCCGATCTCCTCATCTGTGAGAGTCCCATCACTGAGACCCCAACTGATCAGGCCTGGATAGGGCCTAACCTGATTCATGAGAAAACGCCTTTTTAATGGTGATATTTTAATTTATTTTTTTTTATTTTTTTTGTGCCGTTAGTTTACAGCTTCACCACGAGACGATACACGAAGCCGCCACGTACGGCTCAGTGAGGCCTTACCGGGAGAGCCCATTGTTGGCACGAGCGCGACGCACGGAAAGCTTCCACAGCTACCGAGATTTTCAGGCCTTCAGTTTTAACAAAAACACTGCCGAAAGGGTCACCCCGGAAAACGGGAACATTCTTCTCAAAAATGAGATGCGACAAAGCGAACACGAAAGCTGCTGCTTCCCCGACAAGAAACCGACGACGGCTCAAAAACCGGGCAAGAGCACGGAGAGCGCAGGCGACTGCAGCCCCAACCCCGAGATCCCGGATGTCAGGAGGAAGGTCGTAGAGGAAGAAGGCGAACCCAAGACCGAGTCCAAGAAGAAAAGTGGCTTCGAAGGAGCGTTTCTCAGCAGACGTAAGGTCTCCCAAGTACCGCACTTAAGCTCCTCACCGGGGGACGGCGGGAATGAGTCCTCCGGAACCGCCTCACCGTCTCCTACCAAGTCCTCCACTTCACCGCGACGGAAAAAAAGTGACTCCTCGTGTCAGGACTATGCAATATAATCCAATCCTCAACCATCTGATCAACCTGCTGCACTAGTGGATGACTGGAGTACAGGCCCACAATGCAACACTGCAGCGGCCATGACACCTCGGAAAACACAAAAACGTTAATCAACAAGCTTGGGGTTCGTTGAGTGGTGGTAATGGCTCGCTGGTGGGTCCGGTTTTTGTCTATTTAAAGGGGGGGGGGGTCTAAAGTTTGCATTTTATCCCCTTATCCTATAACTTGCAGAGTTGGGACAACCCCTTTAACTGCAAGGTCAGGAAATATCTTATCCCTATCTGATCCTAATATGGTATCCAAAAGTATCGGTAGAGCAATCTATGAAACCCACCGGACCTGCTCTCAACTGCAAGACTCCTATGTGTGACCTATGAGGAGATATGTCAGACTGGGGGTCCACCACTCTATAAGTGAGAATGTAGAGCTCACGTATAGTCTTGTTCGCTCAGATGGTCTTTATTACATATTACACTACATTTCATACCCTACATGGCCCCATCAGCAAGACCCTAGACAAGCAGCCGGTCTCTAATGACACCTCTCTGAGGCTTGCCGTATACACTAGCCAAGAGGGTCCTAGTGCATTAACATAAGTGGTATGTGTCATCATCTAGTAAACCTGGAGTGCTAGGCACCTCCCACTTGACTAATGTTAAGACTCTTCAGGACGGATCAGCTGCTAGGAACCTCCCACTTTGCTGAGTACTGATATTAGCCACGGAGTTAAGTGGGTGGTCCTCAGGTTGGGCGGAGATGCCTCTAATGCTGAAGTGCTGTACACCTCCCACTTGGCTGACTGCAGATAGTAGACATAGAGATTAGTGGGTGGTCCCCAGGGAATTAGCAGCAAAGACATATACCCCCCAGCTTTACTAATGTAAAGGGGAAGATTGGAGGGGGCTTAAAGGGGTTATCAAGAGAGCCGCAAAACATTAGGACCTGGATCTCCTTCCATTGAAACCAGCTGAAACATCATCATACAGGGAGGCAGGACATGACCCGCTGCCGGAATCAGTCTATTCTATTTCTGAAGAATTGTATTGGAGGGGAGAGGCTCCAGCAGCAGCCAGTTATCTTGCAGCCCCTGTAACAGCCAGTTACAGTGGATACAGAAAGTATTCGGACCCCTTTACATTTTTCACTCTGTTTCATTGCAGCCAATTGGTAAGATGAATAAAGTAATTTTTTTTTTTTGCTCATTAATGTGCACTCTGCCCCCAGAAATTTAGATATTTTTGCTAATTTATTAAACAAGAAAAACAGAAATATCACATGGTCATAAGTATTCATACCCTTTGCTCAGTGTGGAGTAGAAGCAGCTTTGGAGCTGGTGCAGCCAGGAGTCTTCTAGGAAAATACAAGTTTTTTTTACCCCTGGATTTGGGGTTCCTCTGCCTCATCCTTGCAGATCCTCTCCAATTCCCTCAGGTTGGATGGTGAACATTGGTGGAGGCTATTTACAAGTCTGTCCAGAGTCCAGCTCAATTGGGTTTAGGTCAGGGCTCTGGCTGAAATGGTCACAGAGATGTTTTGAAGCCTCTGCTGTGTTATTTTAGCTGTGTGCTTAGGGCCATTGTTTTGTTGGAAAGTGAACCTTCGGCCCAGGTCCAGAGCCTGAGGTTTTCATCCAGGACATGCGGAGGCCACTGTGCTCTTCGGAACCTTGAGTGCTGCAGAAATTCTTTTGTAACCTTTGCCAGATCTGTTCCTTGCCACAATTCTATCTCTCATCTCCTTGGGCAGTCCCTTACACCTTATGATTCTCATGTGCTGTGACATGCACTGTGAGCTGTGAGTTCTTATATAGACAGGTGTGCGCCTTTCCTTATCAAGTCCAATCAGTTTAATTAAACACAGCTGGACTCCAATGAAGGAGTAGGACCATCTCAAGGAGGATCAGAAGGAAATGGACGGCATGTGAATTATATACGAGTGTCACATCAAAGGATCTGAATACTTATGACCATGCAATATTCCGGTTTCCCTTTTTTTGATAAATTAGCAAAAATATCTACATTTCTGTTTTTTTCTGTCTAGAAGGGGGCAGAGGGCACACTAATGAGCAAAAAAATAAGAACTTGTTTTGATCTTCCCGATTGGCTGCAATGAAACAAAGAGAAAAATGTTAAAGGAGTCTGAATACGTTCCGTACCCGCTGTGTATCTCATAGCCGCAGATGCAGCCAGTTATCTTACAGCCAGGAGGAGGGGGGAAGAGGGAGACACATAGAGAATTTATTACACGTCTGCCCCCACCTTTATTCTAATATCGGTCCACAGATCGAGGAGATGACGACAGAAAGTGCTGAGGGGGAGGGGTCAACTATTTGTGCACTTTTTGTGTTTACATGACATGAGGTTGGATGATCCTGACTGCTATATGGGCGGAGCATGGCACGGTATTCCTACATCCTATATCTATCCTCACTGCCTACGGTATGTATGTATGACCTTGTATGACGGCATGCGGTTGGTTCGGGCCACACGTGGCCGTGTAACTTTTTTTTTTTTTTCTATACGTTTTTTTTGTACACATAGGCTAGTGAATAATTTATTGACCTATAAATAGTTATTTATCCCGCTATCGGACGCACTGACCGCACATTTATCGGAAATATTTAAATTTTTTTTTTATTTTAATAGAAATCTATAGCAATATTTTGCACGAGACGCAACGTGATACTTTTATACCTGTGCGGCACTCGCTCCGCGTGGCTTTCGACAGCGACATTGCACTCCGGTGTCATCACACACACCGTCGTCTTCAATGCACCCCCCCCCCCCCCCAGTGTCTTGTCTCTTATGATTTAGGACAGTATTTAATGTTCCAGAAAGAAAACCGACCAATGAGAATCATGTTTTTTTTATATATATAAAACCTTTATCTAATGGAGTATATATATACGAATATATGAGCAGATTTTACAATTTTGTGATGTGTTCGTGCTCACATGTAACCATCCAGTATGAGATATAAAAGATGACATGAAATGTTTTTTTTCCCTACATTCTTGTCTTTGTTTTCCTGTCGAGAAGTGACAAGGCGGGGTGAAGATTCTTGAAGGAAATTTACCACCAGGATGAAGGATTGTAAACCAAGCACACTGACATACTGGTGTGCGCCCCCTCTGCCAGGATCTGTTCTTCTTTTAGCTTCTTAGGCCCTTGTTTTTACGTAAACAAGTTTTTAAAATTATGCAAATGAGTCTAAGGGGCTCTGGGCCCTGGGGCTCCTAAGATTCATTTGCATAATTTTAAAAACTTTTTTGAAAAAACATGGTCCTAAAAAGCTAAAAGAATAGCAGATCCTGCCAGAGGGGGTACACACCAGTATGTTAGTGTGCTTGGTTTACAATCCTTCATCCTGGTGGTGGATTATTCGGAGGACTACAATATCCTCCTCCTGTAGTTCTGACAGTAGGCCACATGTTCAACACCCAGCTGTGGATTTGATATTTTAGAGGCTCCCTAATGCTATACTTGACCCCCCTTTGTATGAGATGGCACTACCTGGCGCCGCTTTCCTCCTCCATTTCTTTCTAGTTTCTTCCTCCTCTGTTTTAGCTGGAGGGGATTGCATCGGGCAGGGCCATGACATATCGGGAGGGATCAAGGGAGGATGTGGGTCTTAATCTGGCGTTTCCCAAAGGTCTGACCTCCCCTAATCTCTATAGGGAAAGCCACCCCTGCGGACACATCCATCTACTCTCTGACATCTTTGTGGGGTCGTCCTTCTCTGTTAACCCAATACTACTTGTACAGAGGAAGTCAGCCCCTTCCGAGAACATGAGAAAGGACGCCGGGTCTCTGCAGCTTAAGCAGAGCTGTTCGGCAGTAACCTGACCTGACCACTACACAGAGAATGGCGCTGTCTGCTTCCTGTTCCTTTGCTCTCTTTATCAGCCGCTGTGAACATGTGATCTGTGGGGGTGCTGGGTGTTGGACCCCCAACAATTTGATATTGAAGACCATTTCCATGGATACATCATCAATATTTTGAATCTATTGTTAATGTATCAATATTGTATTGATTTAGTTTCATGAGATATTGGAGTTTTTAACCAATTTAAAGTAAAAGTTTGAAGCCTCTCGAACACCCCCCTTACTTATTAGAGAGGGGAATCTGCCATTACGTCACCTAAGAACAAAGGAGATGTTGAAATGCTCAATTATTTTTTTCACCCCTTCATCCGAAAGGAGATGGGACCTTCCATATTTTGGCCAAAATTTCCAACCATTTAAATATAATTAATCGAAATTTGAGCGAAGAGTCTAAAAAAAAATGACCAGATCCATTCAGAATTGTGTATTTATTTTATATAAAACTCAAACGAAGAAATTCTGAAATGTACCACTAGATTAGTGAGATGGTCGCCTTAAAGGGGATCTTCTGAGCCTACTGTATTGATCCGTATCACGATGGGGCCGATAAATGACTGCCCAAGCACTGCTGCCGTTTCTCAGTGGTCATCTTCAGGTCCATGACTCGGGTCAAGTGATCCTTGAATTGCACTAAGCTGCTTAACTCAACAGAGTCCCTATACTGGTTCTGGTATACAGAGAAGGGGCCACACCTCACCGTAGGACAGTCACAGAACACCCCTTAAATTGACTGAATACTGGATTCACTGGTTTTGATTTTGTTGTCCTCTACATTTTTCCCCTAGTAAAGTCTTCTAAAGTTCACAACTTCCTCTGATACGTCTCGAGACTATACACCCGGGTCTGAAAAAGCTTCTGTTATTCCCGTTTCCTCGTACTCCATCATGGTGGTCAGTGTAGGACACTTGAGCGTTTTTGAAGGCCTCGTATAACGTTATCTCTATTCTTATTTCCATAGTCGTTGGCTCCAGGCTCCGTACATTGATCATTGCAACTTCTACTGCTTGGTCACCATAGCTATAACCATGACACAGCTCTAGATGGGTGAAGTGACCTTGCTGCTTGGTCATCTTTGGACAATGATGGTCTTCTGCTTCTCGGTGTCTATGAACAACCATATTTTCACTGAAGACACTTTGATGGTGAAAGCCACATGTTGGTCTTTGTGGTTGACTTCTGGGTAGAGATGTTCTTCGAGGCGATCTCCTTACAACGGTGTGTCTGTAAAGGCCGTATGTTGCTTGGTCACGGTGCTGAAGCTCTTTATGGTGCTCGTAAGATCCTCATCATCCATGAACTATGAATATAGACATTATTATTATTGAATATTAGATTTTGAATGTGAAAGAAGAAAGCATTTAGATCAGTGATGGCAAATCTTTTGGAGACAGAGTGCCCAAACTACAACCAAAATCCACTTATTTACCGTGAAGTGCCAACATGGCATTTTTAGCAGTAACTTACTGCTACCTGTTCTTCCACATCTTTCAATCGTATCAGTTGCCTGAGGTCACCAATACAGTTGAAAGAAGGAGGGAAAATTCAGACTCTTCTTGTAGCTTCTCTCCAGGGTCTCTCTATAGAGAAAGAACGGTGGGTCCAGCAGGATGAGCTCCAAAGATAATGCAGTTCTGTAAACACCTTCTCACTTTTCCCGCAGTTCCAAACAGCCAATGAAGTGTGGCGTAAGTTGCACGGGAATGCAGGAAGATTTGGTCCTATTTAGTGAACTCTGTCCTGGGACGATTGTCTGAGTGCCCACAGAAATGGCTCTGAATGCCACCTCTGGCACCCGTGCCATAGGTTTGCCACCACTGATTTAGATGGTATAATTTCACAAATATCTCATCACTAAAACTTTCTTCATTAGACACCAGTATGTAAAAGCAGAGATTTGCTGATGTTTTGAGCGTTGATGCTCTTAGTTGTAGTATGGTCATAGTTTAAGTGAACCACTGCTCGAAACCTGTAGACAAAGATGGTGCCAGTTCTGTTTGCACCCAATATCAATGTCCACGTCTGTTCCACAGTCACAAACCTCTGATCTTTGATGTGCAGCTACAGAAAAATAAAAAGGCTATAGCTCTCTGACTACGACTACGCAAAATCTGGAAAAAATGTGAATGGTGGTGAATGCCAAAATAGGCTTTTTCCAATATTACTGAAATTCTAACAGGAACTGTGAACGGTGATCCTGTGAACATACCTATGATATCTCCTTGTGCTTACCATTCCACTATCGTGGCCTTGAATGGCGCTGTCCCATATAGAGCTGTCCACAATGGACTTCTTATCATGAGACGCGATGAGTTGACTGGCGCTGCGGTACAAGGAGTTCTGGGAGAAGCTGTGGCTGATCTGGCTTTGGCTTGTCTTCCTCACCACCATCGTATTGTGACTTGAGTGCGTCTCCACTCCAGAAATCTTTATGTCCGACATTCCCTAAAGAGAGAGTCAATACATTCAAGTTAAGAAGACAAACAACTGACCAAATGTGACAAGAGGCAGTACAGCGAAATGGGAGAAGAAAACCCCCCTTAGGATTATTGAGGATCTGCCCATCATGTATTAAGAGAGTGTAGGCTTTTCAATATCTCTAGCGGGAAAGCTCCAGTAGGTGTCCTTCATACGTGGAGGTCCCATGATGGACATCAGTAAATCTGTCCATGGTCTAGTAAATAGAAGGGAGTACTCCCTACACCTATCAGGTTTCCATTCCTAAGGCTACTTTCAGGTGGTCCTGTTTGGTTTATAAAAAATTAAACCTATGTCGGCCATATTTGTAAGATTAAACACTGGGGGGGGGGACCTGAAGTTGCAAAATCATAGTCAACTATAGAAGTCTATGATTCCGCCAGTCCCTGCCATATAATGACGCTACAGTCCCGTTGACTATAAATGCTTTCAGTATGTCACTATAGCCCAACAGGATGGCAGTGGCTCATGACATCTTGTGAATCCGAGGCCATGACAAGGTTTTATCCGGGGAATCTGGCCAACCATATTGTCCGTGTTTTATGGACTGAAGATGACCACGTAATTCTCGCCTACGAGTGATCCTTCTCCGCTAAGTTCATAAAGAATAGACAGAAATCACACAGGCCATGCCAAGTAAAGTACAACACCGCACACGACTGACCTCCAGGCGCATTATGTAACTTTTTAGTGTAATCCGATTTGATGAACCAGATACATCGGCAACAAGATCACTCTGAATAATAGAGAGGAGAAAGTTGAAGACCAGGAGACCATCAAATACGTTCATTCTACAGATTATACTAATTGAACGGTGTTTCCATTCGCATGCTGATCCAGTGATGAGCTGGTAGTTATATAGGATGGCGCCACCTTGTGCTCAGAGTGTATAGCGACGTCCACCTACTGAGTTCTGGTGGACGCACATACTCAGTTACTCTACACTTAGTGAGGTTACTATAACTATCCTTATAATGGACTATTCAGACAGACAAATTTGTGTCGATGTGTTGGAAAACTTGATCCATGTGTCACCCACATTTCTTAGCCTAACCGTAGCTTGTGTGAACCGCACCTGCATCATTCTAGAACACAGAATGATATCTACTAACCCGAAAATGGCCCCCTGAATGGGTGTGACGTGCCCTCCGGGTCACTCGATGAGGCTCCCTTAGAGTATTTAGGCTTTATAAAGATATAGCTGAGCACATTTTACACATTTTTAATTACCAGAATTGTTATGGGAACCTGTCAGGGCAGTTTGGGAGAGTGAACTAGTCATGGGCCCTTTTGTTGCATTGGTTCCCTTCTGATTACAGCACTTGTACTTACCCTGTTCTTCAGCCCTTGGTGCCTTTTTCTGTCATTTTGTGAAGCCGGTTCTGTGAATCTGGCTTCATTGCCATATGTCCGGTACATAGTAATACCTTGACAGCTTCTCTTTAGAGATGAACGGACCCAATGGTTGAGTTCGGGTTTGGCTGTCTGACCCGGACTAATTGCCAAATAGCCAATCCAGCAAATTGAAGCCCCTAGCAACAAGCCATGTCTATAATTGGCCGGGGGGTCCTGGCCAATCATAGTCATGGCTAGTCGTAAAGGGCATCGATTTGCTGTTCGGCTGCCAATCTGGAATATTTCTGGGTCAGGTGGCAAAACCCAACCATCAGGTTCACTCATCTTATCTCTTCTCTTAAAGCCAAAAATGGTGTAACCCTTTTATATGGTATTTTAGACACTACTATGAATTACAAAGAAATTGTGTGGCATTGTGGGACATTTTGGCACCCTAAAGCGGGATCTGCCCACCTCTACTAAAGATGAGAAGACAACTTGATCTTCTTACCTTTTCTGGGTTGTTTCCAGAACAGACTGGTGACTCGGAGACTTGAGATACAGGACGTGTCAGAAGAGGCTGCTGACTGCCACAGACTGAGCGCTTCTAGGTGAGCAGACAGGAGAAGATAGACAGGAAGGAAGGAAACCGGAAAGGGAGGAGATAAAGACTGTAGAGATGAACAATAGAGATCCAAGGGGTGGAGCAAAGTGTTCCTTTCATAAAAAGGGGATGTGGCTTAACAATGTTTGTAAAATTCTACCACATGATAAACTAATACAGTAAGTGCATAAACCTGTACCAGCTACTACTAGGATACTAGTGTCCATGGAGTATCTAGCATACAATAAATCTGGTGCACTCCTAGATGGCCATTGCAGATGTCATCTCAGTTTCCTCCATACCTATGCAGCCTTTTGTTTAGCAAAATTTTTTCACAATTTTTCAACACCTTTATTTCCATGTCTGAATATCATATGCAACATTTTCATTCTCGCCAAGGCCCCCTTTTTGCAGATTAGAGATCTACATGGAGTGTTCCTTTAACTGTAACTAACTTGCTTCCTACTGAAAATGCCTACAAGAAATGGTGTACTATATCAGAGGAAAGTGCTTCCTTCTCCTTTTACTTTGACTCTTCTAACCCCCCCCCCCCCCACACCTTTCCACTTCATCATCTGCTGTTCGCTTGAGATCATTACTAAATTCCACCTTGCTAGCAAGAATGGCAGAGGTTCAATGAGGTGTCAGATGACATAGAAGTTAATGGAGAGGGGAGGGGGAACAGTGAGTCCCAGCAGCTAGGTCTCCACCAGCCAATACAGAGGAGACTGCCAGGTACACATATAAGGTGTGAACTGCTATAGTATAAAGACTATAAATCACATAATCATAGAGGAAAATGGATCAACAGCGTTTGATTCAAACCGGATCCCACCTCTGGCCTCCTGTTTGGCTTGGTGGGCACCATTGCCGGGCACCTCGTGCTCCTGGCTCCGTTCTTTGCCAGATTAGGCCTGCGCTTTTGCCTGTGCCCGAATCTGGCTATCACTAGTGTGCTGGAGCGGGGCCTCCCTACACCGGCCTACTTCACCGCCCCCTGCCCACCCAACAGGCGTAGAGGTGGAGTAGTCGCAGTCCCTGGCTCTTCAACTAAATTTCAGCTTGTACACTTGTTTTCAGGCTGCAATAAATCCCCCCTGATAATGTTACTCCTTAGGGAACACACACGGGACTATAGACTTTTTCAGTTTTTGTTACATGAACTTCAACAAACCCTAATTTTAAGAAATCACAGCAATCCACTTGCACATTGGTCAGCAGTCTCTACATACCGTGTAGGTGTCGCTTTCAGAGTAAGCGCTCCCGGGTGACATCCGCTGTTGGAGGGGCACTAGTGGCGGCCGCTCCCTCGGATAGGGATTCTTGGTCAGCTTCTTCTGTAGGATGAGGGACAGTAGAATGGCTAGCAGTAGTAGGGCCAGCAGGGCCATGACCAGGATGAACCACAGCTCGGTGTAGATGGCGCTCGCTTTCGTCTCCATCCCGTTCTTGGTGCTTGGATTTGATTGTTCCGGAGCTGATGGAAGAAGCAGAGGAGCTTATACCCGTCACATAAAATAATATGTATTTACTCTGCGGACATTACCGGCATAGACTTTAATTAACTCGCAATGTCCATCGCACCCATCCAATTTATAGAAGCCACGCAAAGCTAATTAAATATGTATTGGATCATCAAATAGACGCGGCCGCGCTCCTTCGTGCAGGTGATATTGTTCTGTTTTGTAGGAAAGGAAAATCCTATTTCAATATTGAGACAGCCAGACCTTTGATTTAGAGGAATCGTTCCGTTTTTTGATGTGATCTCATTTTATTTTTTAATATTCTCAAATCGACTGTGAAAATTCTGAAAAATGAAGCAGTCAAATCCATCAATGCGGATCTTATACCTTTAAATACAAAAGAGCTGTTGATGTCGTAAGCTTCTGGTTGGGTTTTCCAGCTACGGCTACTCCAGACGGCTACTACACTCCGGAACAGATTTACTTACCCGGTCCTGTCGCGATCCAGCGGCGCGTTCTCTGCGGTGGATTCGGGTCTTCCGGCGATTCACTTAGGCAGTTCCTCCGACGTCCACCAGGTGTCATTGCTGCGCTGAATGCACTGAAGTTCACCGGGCCGAGTGCAGGTAAGCGCGTGTCCAGCGACACTTTTTTTTTTAAATGAGGCGGTTTTCCGAATCCGTCGGGTTTTCGTACGGCCATGTCCCCCCGATTGCCGTTGCATGCATGTTGGCGCCGATGCGACACAATCCGATCACGTGCGCCAAAATCCCGGGGCAATACAGGGAAAATCGGCGAAAAATTCGGGTAACCCGCCGTAAAAACGCGAATCAGGCCCTTAGTAAATGACTCCCCCTGAGAACGGACCTAGACTCACATCATCTTGGTCATCTATGGTCATCTTTGATGCTATGACTTGTTCTCTCTATGTCCAGGTGTTCGGTTGGAGAAATATCACCAACATTCGGCCATACCAGCTGAGACTCCAACTGGCTTTGGGATGACCCTTTGCAGCTTCTATTGTGATTTCCATCACGTTGGATATAGTAACATGTATGTTATGCCATAACGACTATAGAAACCTTCACAATCCCTGAGCCGCCCCATCCATGAGTTATTGGGTACCATTCAGACCATTGCAGAATCGGCACAGAGTTGTGTTGGCCATTAGGATACTTGGTCTGCATTGACTAGAACGTACCATGAAGCAGACCTTGTGTCATCCATATTGCCAATGACCCATTCACTTTTCATATGACTGTGAAGGCCAATTATGAAAAGTGCCCTAGAAAGTTGGCCATACTAGGTCCTACATTTACTACTTCCTCAGTTCCGCGTCTTGCTGACTTAGATGAACATGTAGTCTGCCGAAGCCGGTTTCATCTTGACTCTCCAGATGACAAAGCACAAGCGAGGGACTGGGACAATATCCTCTATCGAAAATGTTTAGAGTTGGTCTCTTTTACCCTAATCTCCCCTACAGTAAGTCTTGGGCAGTTGTTCCCATACCTAAAAAGAAGACCCAAGCATGATGGAGATGATTCAACTCAAGGATGGGTCCTGTCTGACGACAAATGGGGGTACTCTCATTCACTTGTAATGGGAGTTCTAAAAATAGGCTATGACTGAACTATCCCACAAGGGGACATTCGCGACCCCCTTCCTTTCATTTGTAAATGTACCCTGTTCTCTACATAGATTTGGGACCTGGCAGTTATGGAAAATCCTAGGGATGAGAATACCCCAGTTAGTCTCGGACTGAAGTTTCTTGGGCCCATAAGATAAAATTATTCTGGGGGCCCATTCTTCATCCTTTGCTAGGTAGTAGTCTATAGTGGTTTACTATTTAGGTTGTCTTCTGGTATCTAGGGGGCCTTGTATTAGGTTAGAACCTGGGCCCACCGGAGGATCCTCTGGTACTCTGGTGTTCCAGTCCCACACTGGGCGGGGCCTACTTCAGTACATGTAGTTACATGAGCACCGTAAATATATGGCTGCCTATAATAGATGCCACTACATCAGTATATATATGATTTTTCTATGTGATCCCAGTCCTCTATTATCCCTTTCCCTATAACCCATATAACCATCACTGCATCTGTTGTCCCCATCCCCGCTCACCCCTTTAACCATCATTAAAGGCTCTGCCAATTATCCCTGGTAATATAGTGATGGTATCAGCTTCCACAGTAATGTCTCTGCCCTTGTCCTGCCCTGTGCCGGCCCCGCAGCCCCTTACCTCTAATAAACTCCTTATGAAGCGTTCCGCATCAGCAGCCCCCTATTACTGCGGATGGCGGCCCGGCCCCTGTGTGGCCTCAGCTTCTATTATTTGTCTCTTATTAATCCGCACATATTTATTTTCTTTGGTTCTGGCTGGGTGCACATTTGCATCTCCATACGTCGTCTTACTAATAGGTGATTCCACCCTCCCCGCACCTCACCCCCATCCGGCTAATATTACTCCTGATCGCTCTGTAGCTCAGCTCCTGACATCACTTTATTCTGTATATGGAAAAGCTACAATTTACCAGCACGGAAGCGTGTGAAGGGTTAACACAGAATAAACTTTGGGGAAAGTTTTACAAATTCCCGCAGTTTTGTGTCTGTGAGATTATCAGTTTTTAGAACAAAACCCACATGTAGCGAATTACTGCAGATTCTCTTTTTGTGGCCTGATAAATGATCGATAGATACATAGGAGATAGATAGAAATATATGAGATAGATAAGAGATAGATATGAGATAGATAGATAGATAGGAGATAGATAGGAGATAGATAGATAGATAGATAGATATGAGATAGATAGATATGAGATAGATAGATAGATAGATAGATAGGAGATAGATAGATAGATAGGAGATAGATATGAGATAGATAGATAGATAGATATGAGATAGATAGATAGATATGAGATAGATAGATAGATAGATAGATATGAGATAAATAGATAGATAGATAGATAGATAGATATGAGATAGATAGATAGATAGATAGATATGAGATAGATATGAGATAGATAGATAGATAGATATGAGATAGATAGATATGAGATAGATAGATATGAGATAGATAGGAGATAGATAGATAGGAGATAGATGGATAGATACGAGATAGATAGATAGATATGAGATAGATAGACAGATAGATATGAGATAGATAGACAGATAGATATGAGATAGATAGATAGATAGATAGATAGATATGAGATAGATAGATAGATAGATAGATAGATAGATATGAGATAGATAGATAGATAGATATGAGATAGATATGAGATAAATAGATAGATAGATAGATATGAGATAGATAGATAGATATGAGATAGATAGATAGATGAGATATGAGATAGATAGATAGATAGATAGATAGATATGAGATAGATAGATAGATGAGATATGAGATAGATAGATAGATAGATAGATAGATATGAGATAGATAGATAGATAGATAGATGAGATGTGATACGACCATGACTCCCATTCCTATTGGGGAAAAAAAGTCGGATCCTATATCCTCGTGGTGGCCTCAGTGATACCTTCTGTCTCCATCACTTCTGTAGAAGGTAAGTGACACCCCCCAAACAAATTCTTCATGTTACCGTCATTTGTGCGGCCCCCCAAGCGCTTATATACAATAGTGTCAGACTATGGGGCCCTTCTCTTCTCTTTTTGGTGTTGTAATGAATTGTTTCTTTAGGGGCTCAAGCTTTGGCCCAAAAATAACGATCATGGGGTACACGTGCGTGTAAATGGGGGGGGGGGGGACACATTGCCTATTATTAAAGTGAATAAGCCATCTTAAAGGGGAAGGGCTTTATATACTTAGTTAGTAGTGAGATTTCTGACATAGCGGGGGACCCTTCCTGATCGGACGCTCCCCTCCCCCCCTCCTCGCTGCGGGATCGGTCCCATTATTCTGTCCGGGGCTTTTCAGATCTGAGCCGCTGTGTAAGAGACTGATTCATGAGTCATGAAATGAGCAGAGCTCAATCTTTACACTTATTGCGGAGGGATATGTCACGCTCCCCCCACAAGCCCACAAATAGGATGTGTCAGGCGCTGACTTACACGCCGCGCGCCGCATCCTCTGGGTGACTAATTTTAACCTTTATTTGGCATCTTCATTTACTAGAATAAACAGCGGCTTCTCCCTCCGCCGCCGCCGCCGCACTCGCTGATAGCCGCACATAAAACAATGAATGAAGCCATAAAAAGTAATGCAACAACCGCACGCGAGGCGCCCAGCCCCGTGTAATGTCACCCACCACCCATCCATTAACCCCAACACGACCGACATCCTCCCAGACGTTATATTTCCCCGATATGAAATGACATTTTCTACATGTTATGTCTTTTTGTTGCTCTTTCTAGAACATCCCTTTAAAAACATCTACAGGCCTCCATGTTTAGGTTCCATGTTTTACGATCCTTAAAGGGGCAAAGACCGTCCATGTGTCTTATCGGAGTGACTGGACATGATTAAAGGGGAGTAGCGCTCCCCTCTATGAGCCTTTATTCACATCCACATGTGTCCTGTAGAGGACGCTGCAAGGCAAAAATGTGGATGGATTGGTCGCCGATCATTATTGAAAAGTATAATATGTCATTTATTGAAGTAAATCCCTACTGTTTTTATACTTAGCACCTTAGCCTAGAAAATCAGTTCTTCCTGCTGTATAACATGCTGCCTGCAGATAGGACACTATGTACATTCTGCTCAGCTCCTCCTGCTCTATAACATGCTGCCAGCAGATAGGACACTATGTACATTCTGCTCAGCTCCTCCTGCTGTATAACATGCTGCCTGCAGATAGGACACTATGTACAATCTGCTCAGCTCCTCCTGCTCTATAACATGCTGCCTGCAGATAGGACACTATGTACATTCTGCTCAGCTCCTCCTGCTCTATAACATGCTGCCAGCAGATAGGACACTATGTACATTCTGCTCAGCTCCTCCTGCTGTATAACATGCTGCCTGCAGATAGGACACTATGTACAATCTGCTCAGCTCCTCCTGCTCTATAACCTGCTGCCTGCAGATAGGACACTATGTACAATCTGCTCAGCTCCTCCTGCTCTATTACATGCTGCCTGCAGATAGGACACTATGTACAATCTGCTCAGCTCCTCCTGCTCTATAACATGCTGCCTGCAGATAGGACACTATGTACATTCTGCTCAGCTCCTCCTGCTCTATAACATGCTGCCAGCAGATAGGACACTATGTACATTCTGCTCAGCTCCTCCAGCTCTATAACATGCTGCCTGCAGATAGGACACTATGTACAATCTGCTCAGCTCCTCCTGCTCTATAACATGCTGCTTGCAGATAAGACACTATGTACAATCTGATCAGCTCCTCCTGCTCTATAACATGCTGCCTGCAGATAGGACACTATGCTCAGCTCCTCCTGCTCTATAACATGCTGCCTGCAGATAGGACACTATGTACAATCTGCTCAGCTCCTCCTGCTCTATAACATGCTGCCTGCAGATAGGACACTATGTACAATCTGATCAGCTCCTCCTGCTCTATAACATGCTGCCTGCAGATAGGACACTATGCTCAGCTCCTCCTGCTCTATAACATGCTGCTTGCAGATAAGACACTATGTACAAACTGCTCAGCTCCTCCTGCTCTATAACATGCTGCCTGCAGATAGGACACTATGCTCAGCTCCTCCTGCTCTATAACATGCTGCCTGCAGATAGGACACTATGTACAATCTGCTCATCTCCTTTTGCTCTATAACATGCTGCCTGCAGATAGGACACTATCTATTATCTGCTCATCTCCTTCTGCTCTATAACATGCTGCCTGCAGATAGGACACTATGCTCAGCTCCTCCTGCTCTATAACATGCTGCCTGCAGATAGGACACTATGTACAATCTGCTCAGCTCCTCCTGCTCTATAACATGCTGCCTGCAGATAGGACACTATCTATTATCTGCTCATCTCCTTCTGCTCTATAACATGCTGCCTGCAGATAGGACACTATATACAATCTGCTCGGCTCCTCCTGCTCTATAACATACACATCAGTATTACCTAGTCCGGTGGCAGAGCTGTATCTTACAGTCGGGGTGCTCACACTCCCCATGTCCGTTGTACACTTCACCTGGAAATAAAAGGCTGAAAAACAAAAATATTATGAATCCAGTGACCACAAAGGTGAATGTTCTCCCTACAAGGTCCATGTGCTCAGTAATAACCCGCTCACCCCCTTCTCTAGAACCAGATTCTGCTCCATCCATTCTGTATGGGCTGCGGGGGATCTGCTATAAGATGAAACTGGGAAACAGATGGGACACGGGACCCCCCCATTATTGGGATTGGTGGGGTCTCAGCGATGGATAGGAGATGACTTCATCCCATGTATCACCCCCCTTATTATGAGGATCTAGTGACCCCTGTGGTAAGTACAAGGCTGGGCCTAGGTGTCCTCCTGGGGTCACTCACTCTTATCGGTGGTCTTCTGGATGTGGACGCTGGAGTCCAGGCCGCTGTACATACGGTGTCCTCTCTCAGTTAAGACAAATTCCTTTAGCTGTCCATTCAGCTGGAAACTCTGACCCCAATCCAAGAACAGGGTGGTGATGTTACTCCAGGCATGGACCCCGCTGGTGTACAGAGGCTCTAGGGAAGGGAGAACACAAAACAACAAATAGGAACAACACAATGGAAGTCTCCTTTATACTAGTTCTATCTGTCCATGTATTATCTTTCCATGTTATGTTCACCCTACACCACACTTGGGGTGACCGGGCCTAAGGTCAGGGGGGGATGTCATGTGACCCTCTTCCCAAGCCTCGAGAATTCTGGAATTTACAAGGAAGGAAGCTAAAGTAACATTCCTGACCTCTACTGAAAACTACAAATTATGTCCAAGTTATTGAACAGATAGGATTTCCCATTGTTTAACTTATGGAAGGAACTAAACCACAACCAGACATGAGGTCTATCTATCATATCTATCTATCTATCTATCTATCTATCTATCTATCTATCTATCTATCATATCTATCTATCTATCTATCTATCTATCTATCTATCTATCTATCTATCTATCTCATATCTATCTATCTCCTATTATTCTATCTATCTATCTATCTATCTCATATCTATCTATCTATCTCATATCTATCTATCTATCTCATATCTATCTATCTATCTCATATCTATCTATCTATCTATCTATCTCATATCTATCTATCTATCTATCTCATATCTATCTATCCCATATCTATCTCATATCTATCTATCTATCTCATATCTATCTCATATCTATCTCATATCTATCTCATATCTATCTATCTATCTATCTATCTATCTATCTCATATCTATCTATCTATCTATCTATCTATCTATCTCATATCTATCTATCTCATATCTATCTATCTCATATCTATCTATCTATCTCATATCTATCTATCTCATATCTATCTATCTCATATCTATCTATCTCATATCTATCTATCTATCTATCTATCTCATATCTATCTATCTATCTATCTCATATCTATCTATCTATCTATCTCATATCTATCATCTCATATCTATCTCATATCTATCTCATATCTATCTATCTCATATCTATCTATCTATCTATCTATCTCATATCTATCTATCTATCTCATATCTATCTATCTATCTATCTATCTCATATCTATCTATCTCATATCTATCTATCTCATATCTATCTATCACCTATTTATCTCATATCGATCTATCTATCTATCTATCTATCTATCTATCTATCTATCTATCTCATATCTATCTCCTATCTATCTATCTATCTCCTATCTATCTATCTATCTCATATCTATCTATCTCATATCTATCTCATATCTATCTCATATCTATCTCATATCTATCTCATATCTATCTCATATCTATCTATCTATCTCATATCTATCTATCTCCTATTATTCTATCTCATATCTATCTATCTATCTATCTATCTATCTATCTATCTCCTATCTATCTATCTATCTATCTATCTATCTCATATCTATCTATCTATCTATCTATCTCATATCTATCTATCTATCTATCTATCTCATATCTATCTATCTATCTATCTATCTATCTATCTCATATCCATCTTTCTATGTTCTCTCCTCTATTAATCTCTCAGATCTATGTATTGATCCTCTCCTGTAGGTATAGATCCTCCATGTGGGGTCATTAGTATGGCTGGGACTATTCCTCAGATAAATGATGCCGGGCAGGTTCAGTATTTATGACTGCGGCGCCCAGAGGACGCTACAAATTGATTAAATGTTTCCTTAAAGTGGGCTTCTAAGTAAGTCAATTATGCGGCGGTGTCACCCGCTCATTTGTATCGCTTTTCTTTCAGCCATTAGCTCGCTTCCCGATTGTTACCAAAAAAAAAAAAATTTAAAGTGTCTAAAAAGCAATTTGTGAATAATAATTCATTTTACCAACTAATTAATCAATAGATGTGAGGAGCGGTTCATTATCCGCGAGTGCTTCATTCATGGCGGGTCCCATGGAAGTCACTGGGTGCTCATGCCAAGGACATGGCTATTCATCTCTCCCATCACAACACAGGGACAACATAGGAAATGGATCGATATGGAAGTGCCTGATTAAAGGGGATGTCCTATCAGAGTACATGGGTGTCATAAAGGAGGCGGTTCCCCAGTCCGGACACTCCTTCATTGGTCAAAGTAGAGAGAAGTTATGTAAAAGTGGGTCTGGAGGACCTGTCACACAGATACATTAAATGAATGGTAACTATCGTTGTAATACTGGATTTCTCCTGTAGTGGCCGCTGTAGGGAAAATTAATAGTCAGAAGTGGTTAAAGATCTTAGGTGATCAACTGATCACCACTCCGGCTTTTCTTTTTTAAAAAGGGGCGTTTGTTTAGTCACTTTCGGGCAACCTATTGGAATGGAAAAATTAGGCAATGTTGCAGAGCCCCACGTTCTTAAGAACCCAGAAGAATCCAATATTTACAATTTACCCCACCAAGACCATATCGCAGTATGTACATTTAACCCATCAACCCAATGGGGCAGATTTACTTACCCGGTCCATTCGCGATCCAGCGGCGCGTTCTCTGCGGTGGATTCGGGTCCGGACGGGATTCACTAAGGCAGTTCCTCTGACGTCCACCAGGTGGCGCTGCTGCGCTGAAGTCCGCAGAGGCCGGCTGGAATGCACTGAAGTTCACTGACCTATTCCTGGTGAAGATAAGCGCGAGTCCCGCAACACTTTTTTTTTTTTTAATGCAGCATTTTTTCCGAATCTGTCGGGTTTTCATTCGGCCACGCCCCCGATTTCCGTTGCGTGCATGCCAGCGCCGATGCGCCACAATCCGATCGCGTGCGCCAAAATCCCGGGGCAATTCAGGGAAAATCAGCGCAAATCTGAAATATTCGGGTAACACGTCGGGAAAACGCGAATCGGGCCCTTAGTGAATAACCCCCAATATCTTCTCCACCTGCTTTTACCTACTTTCTTTTAAGGTTGTACATTTGACCCAATCAGAGTCGGCGCTTCCTTCTGAGTTGTAGGAGGTCACCCTCAAGTTGTACGTGGTGAACGGCTGTAGGTCTGTGACCTCACAAGTTTCCTCATCTCCAGAATATTTCATCTCTATGGTACCGTCAGTACAAGATGCTCCAAAATTCTGGACTTCTGGAGAACAGGTCTTCTGAATGTGGATTTCATACCTGGAATTGGAAACGTAAAGAGTTACATACAAGGTATTTTTGTAGACGTAATAAATACTTCAGGAGACAATTTTGTCTACTTTGACTTGAGACAAATTAAGAACCCTTCAGAAACCAGAATCTATATCCCAAAATATTGAAGGATATTCAGTTTAAAACATTCCTATGGTCTAGAAGAATGAGGTCCATTGCTGGTTCCAGGCGGCACAAAGTAATTTTTATCAATGTTTCCAAGCTAAATCCCAAATGGGCCGTTCTACCTCACTAGTAAAACCTTTAAAAAACATCAAGGCTGGTAGTGTTGAAGCTTTAGACCGCAGTGTTGAAGCTTTAGAGTCTTAAGACCACAAAATGGAATCTTTGACTTCGAAATGTTGACCAAGACTTTAGGCAAATTAAGAACTTTCCGCAAATCAGAATCTATATCCCAAAATATATATATGATGGATATTCATTTTAAAACATTTGCATGGTCTACAAGATTGTGGTCTATTGCTGGTTCGAGGTTGGGCAAACCAATATTTATAAATGTTCCCAAGCTTACTCCCACTTAGGCAGCCATGCTTGAGGAGCAACCATTCTTGTAGTGAAGCTTTTAGGACCCCAGAACCCAAAATAGATTGTTTTGACTCCCAGAATTGCAGGCATTGAAGACAGAAACTGGAAGGTCCTCAGAAGATAACGTGGGCCAGAACCTGAAGATCAACCATTAGTGAAAGTACAGAAGGTCGGAGCAGGAATCAAAAATGGAAAAGCAACAAGACACTGGACAAGACTACATCCAGAGAGCAGCAAGGGCCTCAATACAGAAATAAGAAGTTGAAGGCCAACTGAGACTTCAGGCAAGGGCCACTGGGGTTGTGAACCACCTATAGAACATGGTACAGTATGTAGCCTCCACCAGGTCGTAGACAATGACCAGTCTCTGGGGTCAATTAGAACACTGTTGGTCTTGTGAGCTAATCTCCAGTTTTGACCAGATATGTATCTTTCGATGTTCTTCATGTTCTTCAGATGTTTCTAGTTGACTGTCTTCTTATACTCTTTTTTTGTCTTGGTCTTCCCCAGTCTTCTCAAAAATGGGTCTTCTCGAAAATATCCAAAAAAATAAAGCTTCCTTTTGATCACTGTTTTTTACTAAGATGACCATAAATCTTCCACCCGTTTGTGTAGACAAGATCAGTGGAGACAAGGACACAGAGGCCCCTGGGTGGACCAGAGAAGTGGATGCCTGGGTGCAGTAGGGGGACCATGAAGGTATCACAAATTAAAAAAAAAAAAATGAAAAAATTTTAAGATTTAGGACAACCCAATAAATCAGGATACGAACTTCCGTTGTATCTTTGATCCTTCTGAAACCAACTCTCATTCCTAAAAGTAGGTAATTTTCCATATCACTCCAAGGTCACCCACTCACGAAGACACAACTTTTTTTTTTCTTGTACCCCCCCTTCTCCCCTACCTCCCAGATTATGAAAAATGTCCATGGTTCACCCTGTCTTTAAAAATGTGTAGATTCCTTCACGCATCCCAAAGACGAACAGCATGATATGATTAAAGCCCCCCCGCCGGCCGCCTCATATATCACGCCTTTGACTGAAATATGACATTTAGTTAATTAATTATAAGATATTTTCTAAATGTCACAGAAATTAGGCACTTACCTTTGAATAATGCCATTAGGTGACCCTGGCGGGCTCCACCGCAGTGACACTGCCCTTGAAGTTTTGTGTGTTATGTGTGGAGGTCGCTGGTGAGAAGGTGAAGCCGGGAGAGTCATGAGCGGAGACACGGGACCTTTACTGCAACACGTCCGGCACGTGCAGGCCTCGGAGCCTACGGAGTAGTTGGTGAAGGGCTTCAAACCATGAATGGTCTGCTGAGTGGAAGTTCCTTCAGACACCTGGTTATGAGGATATAAGACGATGGTCACTTGGAGAAGGTATGGCCAGGGTTATAGGGACACTGAAGACCTACTGGTGGTATATACCACCAATGTCCCACTAATGAGGCTCCGAGATTCAATGACTACCGTAGATGTTGATGGCCAAAGTCTAGTGGAAAGTTCTAAAGCCTAAGGCAGCCCAAAAACTGTAGATAAGTAGAGACCCACCACTAATGTGCCAGGGTTGGCCAACCATATACATCTATGGGTACATTCCATCACCCTCTATCCTAATAGCAGGTATTGAGGAAGAAGGAATGTTGGATTTCAGCTGCCCGATCCTTCTGTTGTCTTGGAGGTAAGTCACTCTCCGGACTTACTGTGGCAAAAGACTCTTGACTTATCGGGGTGCACAGAAAGGGCTGTGACATTATCATAAGGCCTACAAGCACCACAGTATAGCCCCCTGCTGCCCTTTTTATTCTAGTGATCAGTGGGGGGTGGTGTCACATTGGTGGGACCTCCTGCCATCATGTCATATTACTGCTTTGAGCGAGGCCACCTGTTAAGAGGATTTAACATTTTTGCCAATTCTCAGGTTCAATGTAAACATTAGACTTAGGTCAGTTAAACCAGTCAATTATGGGGAGCCATAAATTGAGTCTACCACCAGTTTGTATATTTAATAAAGTGTCCTATCTGCAGGAAGCATGTTATAGAGCAGGGTGAGCTGAGCAGATAGTAAATAGTGTCCTTTCTGCAGGCAGCATGTTATAGAGCAGGAGGAGCTGAGCAGATTGTACATAGTGTCCTTTCTGCAGGCAGCATGTTATAGAGCAGGAGGAGCTGAGCAGATTGTACATAGTGTCCTATATGCTGGCAGCATGTTATAGAGCAGGATGAGCTGAGCAAATAGTAAATTGTGTCCTATCCGCAGGTAGCATGTTACATAGCAGGAAGAGCTGAGCAGATTGTACATAGTGTCCTATATGCTGGCAGCATGTTATAGAGCAGGATGAGCTGAGCAAATAGTAAATAGTGTCCTATCTGCAGGCAGCATGTTATAGAGCAGGATTTGCAGAGCAGATTGTACACGGTGTCCTATCTGCAGGCAGCATGTTACAAAGCAGGAAGAGCTGAGCAGATTGTACATAGTGTCCTATCTGCAGGCAGCATGTTATAGAGCAGGATGAGCTGAGCAAATAGTAAATAGTGTCCTATCTGCAGGCAGCATGTTATAGCGCAAGAGGAGCTGAGCAGATTGTACATAGTGTCCTATCTGCAGGCAGCATGTTATAGAGCAGGAGGAGCTGAGCAGATTGTACATAGTGTCCTATCTGCAGGCAGCATGTTATAGAGCAGGAGGGGCTGAGCAGATTGTACGTAGTGTCCTATCTGCAGGCAGCATGTTATAGAGCAGGAGGAGCTGAGCAGATTGTACATAGTGTCCTATCTGCAGGCAGCATGTTATAGAGCAGGAGGAGCTGAGCAGATTGTACATAGTGTCCTATCTGCAGGCAGCATGTTATAGAGCAGGAGGAGCTGAGCAGATTGTACATAGTGTCCTATCTGCAGGCAGCATGTTATAGAGCAGGAGGAGCTGAGCAGATTGTACATAGTGTCTTATCTGCAGGCAGCATGTTATAGAGCAGGAGGAGCTGAGCAGATTGTACATAGTGTCCTATCTGTAGGCAGCATGTTATAGAGCAGGAGTAACAATGAAGTTAGTACATATCATATACTGATGTCCTCACCACTGTGTCCTCTCCTTTGTCGCTCCTGGTGAAGAGTCTGTAGAGGATAACTTCCCCATGCGGTTTGCTCGGTGGTGTTATATTTACGATTGCTGATGTGGAAGACACTTTGTGGAAAGTCGGTGGCGGTATGTCTTCTGGGGCGGCGGGGCCCGTCCTACAACGAGTCCAGGAGCTGGAGGTTCTTCCTGCAGCATTCACTGCCCACACCTGGAACGAGAGGAGAAGAGCCGCCATTATACCCGGAGCACATCCTGATACAATGTAACCTCTGATTGTAGATCACATGACAAACTCGCCTCTGCTACATCAGTGCATGATATAAAGGACCAGTCCATAGGATTACATTGTATATACAGGTGATAGCGTCCACTATATATTCACTAATGAGAATTGTCTGCATTAACCTACCAATAGAAACCCAGCAATTTTGCGGACTTCCTAAAACTCAGCATTTACGGAGCGAAATCTTCCACCAAATCTGCATGGAAATTAAATTTTGGAAGGGGAATAAACATATGGGAGGAGGCGTAATCTTATTTATCAAAAATCATTTGTATAATTAAACGCGAATATTGCGAAAGGTCGCGACGGGGGGTCGGGATTTGCATGAGTAAGTTCTTGGTTGGGATGTCACTGCCGATAGACGGATCGTATGGATGGTGGGGGGGAGGAGGGGTTTATGGGGTTAAATTAGGCTCAATAATGGCCAATTACACAGTGATCAATCAGGAAGATTGATCTAATTGGCAACGCAAAACGACCGCCTAAGCGATTTTTTTTTCCCCAGGCAGATTCCTTACTAAGCTTTTGTGTGATGGGTTCTGGTTTTATTCCTAATTTTTTTTTTTTTTTTTTTGTGTGTTACTTTGTTTCTGATGCTACAAGTGCATAATGATAATTATTAATAATAATCCTTTATTTATATAGCGCACACAGATTACACAGCGTTGCAGAGTTTCCCAAATCAGTCCCTGTCCCTAATGGGGCTCACAATCTAATCAACCTACCAGTATGTTTTGGAGTGTGGGAGGAAACCGGAGGACCCGGAGGAAACCCATGTAAACACAGAGAGAACATACAAACTCTTTGCAGATGTTGTCAGAAATAGCGCCCCCTGGCACTGCTACATCATGATGTAGAGGTAGACAAAGGAAATAGGGGGTAAGTTTCTGACAGATAGGTACTTCATAGGGTACAACAGGTCCCATAAAGTGCATGACGTGTGCTGCTTTCAATTTTATGGGACTTTACTAATGCCCCAATACCCAAAACTTTAGGGGAAATGATTGAGCCTCTATTTTTGCGCTAACAGTAGTCAAATCACCCACCAGGCGGATACTCACCCTCCCCCCTCCCCCATACTGTGGTTAGGGATAAGTTTACGCCTTATTTAACACTGATTTAAACCTAAAAGGGTGCAAATAATTGTGCAATAACGCGCCAGTCCTGACCAGGCTTAGGAAAAGCATTAGGATGAGTTGCACAAAAATTTGCGGCTTATTGGTCTAAAAAATATCTGACAAAAATCTGAAAAAAAGACAAAACTATAAAGAAAAATGAAGTGCAAAAAATAGACTCACAAAAGGTGCAAAAAGAGCTCAGAGAAGGAGGATATAAGATAAATGACCCCCTATATGTATGTATTGAGGAGCTCAGGTCTTCCACTTGATGAATGATAAAATGCAGACTGCATGTGGTCGCCACTAGAGGGAGCCAGCTACATATATATGTGTACATCCAGAGCTATATGTAGTGAGCTCCCCCTAATGGTGGCTACAGGTAACTGCTATCACTGTAAGGAGATGTTTTATAGTGCAATGGGGCTGTGTGCTTACACTGCTGTGCTCTTTGTCTCTGCATTGAACTATTCCTCAGCCCTTAACATCATTTCTGGATGAATATTACTGTAGTGACCTTGTGCAGAAGGGAGATGATGTGCAAGAGTTCAGGGTAGTGTAAGTATAAGGACATACCTCCAGAAGCTACAATCCCGGCCTATCAAAATTTCACAGTCCTGCTGCTACTAACAACATTCACAAAGATATGACAAAGCATCTTTCCATGGCCAATACATAACACTGGCTGTACAGAGCACAGCAGTGTGAGGACACACTCCAGTATAATCCTAGCATTTTAATCCATATATCACAGTCCTGCTGCTACTAACAACATACACAATGGTCTGATTACACATCTATCCAGGAACAATACATAACACAGCACAGAGCACAGCTGTGTGAGGACACCCCCACCCCCCAGTATAATCATAGCATTTTAATTCATTGAAGCAGCAGCAGGACTGTGATATAACAACATACACTATGGTCTGATTACACATCTATCCAGGAACAATACATAACACAGCACAGAGCACAGCTGTGTGAGGACACCCCCACCCCCCAGTATAATCATAGCATTTTAATTCATTGAAGCAGCAGCAGGACTGTGATATAACAACATACACTATGGTCTGATTACACATCTCTCCGGGAACAATGCATAACACTGGTTGCAAAGAGCACAGCAGTGTGAGGACACACCCCCAGCATAATCCTAGCATTTGAATCCATATATCACAGTCCTGCTGCTACTAACAACATACACTATGGTCTGATTACACATCCCTCCAGGAACTGCACATAACACTGGTTGCACAGAGCACAGCAGTGTGAGGACACACCCCCCAGCATAATCCTAGCATTTGAATCCATATATCACAGTCCTGCTGCTACTAACAACATACACAATGGTCTGATGACACATCTCTTCAGGAACAATACATAACACTGGCTGCAGACTGTATGGTCACGCCTGCTGACCCTTTAAGGCTGTTTTTACGTTGGGGTATGACTAGGATTTTGCGATATTTTGGGGTATGACTAGGATTTTGCGATATTTTGGGGTATGACTAGGATTTTGCGGTAAAACACAGACGTATATGTTATAAAACGATGGCTACACTGTAAATAACATTAAGCATTGCACTCGTCATTCTATGTGCCCATTACTGTAAAACATACAAAAAGCGCAAAAAAAGCAGAAGAACCAACATAAATAGGAGACAAGCGAAGCCCAGAGGCGAGTCACTTACTAATCTGTTTCCTATGGGTGTGTAATGAAATAGTTATGGTTTTCCCCCACGAGAGCGATAAGCAGATATTAAAAGGTCTTTCCAATATCTTTAATAGCTAAGGGCAACAGCTGATTCAATAGATTCGATCAGAATCCCCAGTTCTTCATCTGCGGGTGATTTATGTCCCCGGCTCCTCGCGGCTCATCACTCATCTTAGTTTGCTTTTCACCGCATCGTAAATTATGCCTCATAAATAAAAATACACAATCAAGAAAATCATATCAATTCATCCAGAGTGAATAAATAGCTGCCCCATAGCGCTCTCTCCCCGACGTCTACTCAACAGAACGATTTTATATTTCATGCCGGAGGATTCTCTCGTAGGAGGCTTCACGATGGTCTAAGATCGTGGGCAAAGCATGAAGCTTCATGGTCCGACAGGAGAAGGAGCCAAATTTTTTGGAAATGTTGGAGATATGTCCACAATAAGTAGTAATAGCCAATTTGTGGTTGAGTATTAGACCAAGGTTGCACCTTGCTTCGAGATATCTGAATTCGAATGGCCCAGCAGAAGAAGACTTTGAGGTTGACCATCCAAAATTGATTCCATGTGATCCAGTACTGGCACACCAATCTAAACTTACAGAGACGAATCTGTAAAATCTATACTCATGTTGAGAACAGAGGTTCTAGAACCCTCTCGTACTTGGAAAGGTAGCTGCTGGCCACCACATCTAAGAGAAGAGGATTGGAAAGACAACCTAGAAGACCAGAGGATTCTCAAGAGGACTCATTCGAAACGTTGTCCAGGAGATCCAGCAATGAGCAAATGAGTATAAAACTTTAAAGGAAATTTCAACTTTGGGACCTCACCCAAGACAACCAGGCATCATGGATGTGCCAACCAGGAGAAGGTTGAATGGTGGGGTTCTTCGGTTAAAAATGCTCAGGAGACAACTAGAGGTGGCTCTGGTGGGTAAAACTAAAACAACAGCCATGAGGTCATGGACTGGGTAAACCAATATGAAACTTTTGTTGGGAGTAAGGTCCCGAAATCTTGTGTTATCTGGTAAGGTTGTCTTGACTTCTGCAGAGGTAACCAGGTTTAAATGGATTCCCAGCAACTGTGGGATGACCCAGTGGGGACATCCAAAATAGTGGCCGTAAGAACCAGCATAGGGCAACCTGTCTGAAGTTTAAAAGAGATGTTTACAATCATAGAATATTCATAGGATCCTTCCTTATCTCCTGAAGAGGACATCAAATTCGGAAACTTATAGAGAGGTTGATACCCTGATGGACTGTACACAGGAGAAATCTTCTGGTGGACTCAAATGTAACAGAGTCCAACATTGCTCAAACATATATGATGCTTAAAGGGTTATTCCTATTTCCGTTGACACTTCTACACCCCTAAACTATACAGATAATGGGGGTCCCCGATCTAAATCCCACTCGGTGATCTGACGTCCAATGTGTCAGCACCGGATAAAAATATTGTGCTTGTATGTTACGGATAGGTCAAAAAACACCCAAGCTCATTGATATTTATGTTCCATGCTTAAAGGGGTGTTCTCGATTTTTTTGTTAAACCTAAGTGGGATACCAGACTCATTCTACTCATATCATCTAAACTCTCAGAGCTGAACACATACCTGATACTCATATTCCGTGTAAGGCAGCAAGTCTACATCCTGGAATGACAATGAGGACCCATTAAAGACCAACTTGGCAGTCAACATTTCTTGAGGGTCATATATCCTCCTTCGATATACATCATATCTAATGATTTTCCCATTTGGTTGATGGGGGCCATTCCAAGCCAGTAATGGGGCCTTAGTGTTTTTCTGGACATCAATGAGTGGGGCAGGTTGTGATTCTGGCGGAGCCTCCAATGTATGAGACGTCATCCACTCACTTACGGCACATCCGAGTGGAGTGCAGGCCTCAACTCTGGCTTCATACCTAAAAAAACAAAACAAAAATACATCATTGTGGTCTTTAGGGTGAATTTAACGTTAACAAACAGTAGATATCTAAAGGTAATTCTTTGTCATAGGTCTATGTTTCATCAAATGGATGACCTAATGACCAGATCAAGGCTACTTACCTTAGGTTGACCATAGATAGGCGGAACTTGAGGTTTTGGGTTTTATGACACATGGGTCTTCTTATGGACAGTAGGGTTGGACTGTGCCCTCATATTTTGCCTTTTGACAATGGTTTGGAGGACATCTGCCTATCTTCAAAGGGGTATTCTCATCTCATGAAGTGATGGAACATCTTTATGATGTGCCACATTTTTGTCGATTGGTGGAGGTCTGACCATTATTGACTCCAATCGATCCTGAGAATAATTTATGGATGCCCAGCCGCATGGCGAGTGACAGGAAACCACTAGAATACCTCACACAGACACGGGCCAAGAGAGCCATAGAGCGAGAAAAAACTATGTAAAGGCGGAATTGGTGCTGCAACGATTGGTGGGAGCATCAAAGGTTAGAGACCTTTACCCACAACTCCTTTATTCTCAGGAGCGTTGGAGATCCAAGAGGTCAAACATTAACCAATCTCATTGAATGAGATGGGATCATCGATTTGAGCTCTATATGGATAACATCAGGGAAAGGATGAGCAAGACCCATCGGAACTTACTGTGTATATGGCTTTAGGTCCTTTATTACATACGAGTGGTCGTTCTGCAAAGAGTTGTTGAAAGTATACTGGACGTCCTTCATTTCCACTGGGTGATGGATGTGAAGAGTATAGTTGTGTATAGGTCCATTCGATTTCAGAGGAGCTCTCCAACTAACCAACATTTCATAGGGACTTTTTGCTTGAAGTTTTGGTGTCTCCATACCAGAAGGTGAAGACGGTTGGGTCTTAATACTTGCTGGTGAACTTGTACAACTCCCTTGGATATTGCTGGCTTGTATGGTATAAGTATACTCCGTTCCTGGTTCCAACCCATAATCATGATAGTGGGTATCCAAACCTGTGTAAATCAGTTGACCATCTCTATGTAGGGTGTAGTTTTTGATTTCTCCGTTGGGCTTTTCAGGACCTTGCCATGAGATCTTGATGGACTGTGCACTCGTGACCAAAAAACTTGGTTCTTTCATGTACAATGGACGAGCTTCCTTGGTCTTGACCAATGTGTTTGAGCTACTTGCACAGCCACCATTGGTGCAAGCAACTAGACTAACATTATACATCATGAAGGGCTGAAGATTGGATATCACCACCGATAATCTCGTTCCAGCAAAGTATGTCTCATTATCGATTTTAACCATATATTTAGTGATTTCTCCATTTAGTATTGACGGGGGAGACCAAGTCACATTGACTTCTGTTGCACCAAGAGCCTCAGCTCCAGGGGGTTTTAGTCCATCTGGTGGACCTTCTAAGGTTCTTATGTGCGTACGGTCACTGATGGTACAACCCCCTACCGTACAGGCTTCTATGGAATAAGTATACTCGGAATATGGAAGCAAATCTTCATCTGTGTAATTTAAAGTTGCAAAGTCGAAATTAAAAGGTAATGTTATATTATTTTTCTGCAACTTATAATATAATATCTTGCCATTGTCTTCTTCTGGCTTGGTCCAATGGATTGTGATATGGTTGGGATTCTGAGTATCATACAATAGCTTTGGGGGCAGGATAAAAGTGGGTGCTGCTTGACTGGTTTGACCAACTGTCCACTCACTATCTGTATATCCAACGGAGTTCCATGCCCGAATCTTATACTCATAATCTGTCCAAGGTTTCAGTCCTCCATCCGTGTACGTAAAGACCATGGGCTCTGTGTTCAGTTCTTTGAAGACCAAATTTTCGGCCATGTTTCTCCGATTTGTCGCAGAAGTCTCCTGACCGGACCTTTTCATGATATCGTATTGTATAATTTTTCCATTTGGTTGAACTGGAGGTGACCAGCTTAGCAGAATGTGGGTGGCATTAAGTGCTTTGATTTGAGGTGGACGCTGAGATACTGGAGAAGCTTCATCTGTCTGGACACGATGAGGGAAAGTCTGGGTGCAGCCGGCTGCAGTACAGGCTTCCAGTACCAATGTGTAAACCGTAAAGGGTTCAAGCCGACGGAGTAGAAATTGTTGGGATAGACCACTGTATTCAAGGTTTCCATCACTGTATACATTAAACATCTGTAAAACAAAAAAATATTCATTTATGTAAAAGAGGACACATCTTCATGACCCAAGAGGTTCTGCCAACCCACTTCCACTGGTGATCCCATAGGTTATATAACTGGAAGGGGTAGTTTTGTGGGTAAAGATGTTTTAATGCCATTTATACTTATTCTGAGCTTAGTGGGTGGAGTGACTTACATGAGTAGGACCACCCACTGCACTCCTAAGTCCAGATCTTCTAGATCAATAGATGAAAGGTTATACTCAATCTTTTCAGATTCCTACTGCTCTAAAACATGTTGTACTCAGAACTGCATGCTTAACAAATCTTTGAAAACTTCTTCATAAGAGTTGATCATCATGATAATACTTCCCAGGGAGTGGTCACAGATTCCAAAAATATCACAAAAATAGCCATAAATCTATTCCTGTCCCTCAACTGGCCAACATGTTTAATATTATTGTTGGAACCCACCAAAAGACCTGCTTGGACCAACCTCAATGTAATCGAGTTCCTTTACTAGTCACCCAGGCAAATTTCTCATTTAGAGTTGGATACTTTAACATTTTAGACTGTAATCCACTATGGAAGATTATTTTTGAGGAATAACTGAAACTTATGAATAGTAAGTGGTGGAGATGATTAGAGAAGGTAACATTTATTGAATTTGAAGAAGCTTTTGTAAGTTACATTGGAGAAACTAACAAAGGGAAATGAGTGACTGATGGGGCAAAGTCCAACGTTCTCCTGTAGGAGAAATGGTCCATAAGTGTGGCCTTCATGAATCCCAGCCTACTGCAATACATTGGAGTTCACAGACACGCAAACAGTCTTGACTCTAAATAGTACTTTACCGTCAGTGCTCCGTTTGTCCTCTCTGGATGAGACCACCTGAGGAGCAATGCTCTGCCATTTTCTGTCTTCTCCACCGTAAAGTTAAGGCCACTCGGTGCAGCCTCCCAGGTCTTTATGGAAGTCCATGTACTGGACACAGTCCCAGCACTGTTGGAGGCCTTGATAGAGATGTTGTATGTAGTAAAGGGGTGTAACCCAAATACTGTGGCCTGATATGATGTCCCCTAGAACAAAGACAACATATAGGTATAAAACACTGGGAGGAGCTGCTACTTCTTTACCAAAGAAAATTGTGAGAAAAACTCATAGGAGTAGGTGACACTTCAATCATGAAAGGTCAAAGGAACTATGAATAACTAGAGACTCCGAGACTAGAAGGTGAGGAGTGGGTCTGACCTGAGATGAACTGGATGTAACCAATGGTTGTCTGAGGTGACATGAATGATTAATATTTTGTCAGTACTTCCAGTTTGACAGAGAATCACTGAGTAAGTATTGAATGTGTGTCTGGGAATCGGTCTCCTTCCCCTTTCTGGCAGACAGCTGATGTGGGCAGGCCCAAGATACAATGTGTCTCCTTCCTCTTTCTGACAGACAGCTGATGTGGGTAGGCCCAAGATACAATGTGTCTCCTTCCTCTTTCTGGCAGACAGCTGATGTGGACAGGCCCAAGATAAAATCTGTCTTCTTCCCCCTCTGGTTGACAATGTTATCCTTTTTTTACTACTTCTGCAGATGGGGCTTTCTTAGAAAAACCACCACCTACTATGGAGGCTTTGTTCCACCCATGATAAGCAGGGTAGAAAGCTACTTCTATTCATTGTTGGACTGGCCCACCAGAGGATCCTCCAGTGGGCCCAAGCTCTAATTTAATACAAGGCCCCTGTCAGGATCACTGGTAGTTGATCCTTTGTACCACCGCGGACAATGACATAAGCCGACACCTGGGACCGGAATCTGAGTGGTAACCGGTTTTCATCAAAGGCTTGTGGCGGCGTGGTACCACCAGGCGGCCAAGGCGAAGTACAGAATTGTGAGGCAGAAGCGTGGTCGGGAACAGGCAGAAGGTTGAGACGGGAACGTAGCAGAAGGTCAGGACGGGCAACACAGCAGCGAGGTCAGGAACACAATCAAGGTCACAACGGGAAATCAGGATAATCACACAGGGCATCAGGAAAGCTTTCTCTAAGGCTATGAGGCACAAATATCCGGCAGGGAATGCTGGGAGAGGCTGGCTTTTATCAGCTTCCTGGAAATGGCCTGCACCAATTAGCGGTGCGCTGGCCCTTTAAATCCTCGAGTGCCGAAGCAGGAACGCGGACAGGTAAGGCACGGAGTGGAGTCGGGGGCCACGGGGAGGCACCACTGTGCCCCCGACACAGGATGTGGGCACCCGTGACACCCCTATAGATACACCAGAAGACAACCTATTTAGTTGGCCACTACAGACAAAGGAAAGGATGAAGGATAGGCCCCCAGAATAATTTTATCTTGTAAAACATCACACCGGGACTACTCCTATTGACTCCTCTGCTGTGGATCACCAATGCATGGACATAGGTCAGTAGACATTTAGCCAGGGAATTGGAATTTGGAAGAGTGACTGAGCATGTACGTCCACCAGCACTCAGCTCATTAGGTAGACACGCACCACGCCATACACTTTGAACACCAGGTGGCGCCATCTTATGTAATTAAATGTCAGAACTCTTCCTTATATTGGGATGTAAACCCCAACATTGTCAATTTTTTTTTTACCCATACAATGAAAATGATATGAAATTACTGGAACCCATTTAAGATATTTTTGGACTTTTGTATATACCACTGTCAGGAAAACGAAGCAAAGTCTCAATCTATCGGCAGGCCTTAGTAATTCTGGAAATACACTCGTACAAAGCCATAATTGCAAGACAAGGTCGCAGAAAGGGACAACAGAAACAATTATGGTTCTACAAATAGGAAGAAATTGAAATCTCGCCTCTCCCACGGCGCACCGCTTCGGAGTGGCACCACTTTTTGC